>NW_026263280.1:0-199157 GCF_947179515.1 Apodemus sylvaticus
CCAACCCCACATCTGATAGAGGGCTAATATCCAATATATACAAAGAACCAAAGAAGAACCAAATAACCCTATTAAAAACGGGGTACAGATCTTTTTTTTTTTGATATAATTTTTTATTTAAATCTCAAATGATTTCCCCTTTTCTAGCCCCCCACTCCCCTAAAGTCCCATAAGCCCCTTTCTCTTCCCCTGTCCTCCTACCCACCCCTTCCCAATTTCCCATTCTGGTTTTGCCGAATACTGTTTCACTGAGTCTTTCCAGAACAAGGGGCCACTCCTCCTTTCTTCTTGTACCTCATTTGATGTGTGGGTTATGTTTTGGTTATTCCACTTTTCTAGGTTAATATCCACTTCGTAGTGAGTGCATACCATGATTTACCTTTTGAGTCTGGGTTACCTCACTTAGTATGATGTTCTCTAGCTCCATCCATTTGCCTAAGAATTTCATGAATTCATTGTTTCTAATGGCTGAATAGTACTCCATTGGGTAGATATACCATATTTTTTTTCATCCACTCTTCTGTTGAGGGATACCTGGGTTATTTCCAGCATCTGGCATTTATAAATAGGGCTGCTATGAACATAGTAGAGCATGTATCCTTATTACATGGTGGGGAATCCTCTGGGTATATGCCCAGGAGTGGTATAGCAGGATCTTCTGGAAGTGAGGTGCCCAGTTTTGGGAGGAACCTTCAGACTGATTTCCAGAGTGGTTGTACCAATTTGCAACCCCACCAGCAGTGGAGGAGTGTTCCTCTTTCTCCACACCCTCTCCAACACCTGCTGTCTCCTGAATTTTTAATCTTAGCCATTCTGATTGGTGTAAGGTGAAATCTCAGGGTTGTTTTGATTTGCATTTTCCGAATGACTAATAATATTGAGCATTTTTTAAGATGCTTCTCCGCCATCCGAAGTTCATCAGGTGAGAATTCTTTGTTTAACTCTGTACCCCATTTTTTAAAAGGGTTGTTTGGTTTTCTGGAGTCTAACTTCTTGAGTTCTTTATATATTATATATATTGGATATTAGCCCTCTATTGGTGAAGATCTTTTCCCAATTTGTTGGTTGCCGATTTGTCTTCTTGATGGTGTCCTTTGCCTTACAGAAACTTTGTAATTTTATGAGGCACCATTTGTCTATTCTTGATCTTAGAGCATATGCTATTGGTGTTCTGTTCAAAATCTTTCTCCCTGTACCTATGTCCTCAAGGGTCTACCCCAGTTTCTTTTCAATTAGCTTCAGAATGTCTGGCTTTATGTGGAGGTCCTTGATCCATATGGATTTGAGCTTAGTACAAGGAGACAAGGATGGATCAGTTCGCATTCTTCTGCATGCTGACCTCCAGTTGAACCAGCACCATTTGTTGAAAAGGCTATCTTTTTTCCATTGGATGTTTTCAGCCTCTTTGTCGAGGATCAAGTGACCATAGGTGTGTGGGTTCATTTCTGGATCTTCAATCCTGTTCCATTGATCCTCCTGCCTGTCACTGTACCAATACCATGCAGTTTTTAACACTACTGCTCTGTAGAATTGCTTGAGGTCAGGGATACTGATTCCCCAAATTTCTTTTGTTGCTGAGAATAGTTTTAGCTATCCTGGGTTTTTTATTGTTCCAGAGGAATTTGATAATTGCTCTTTCTAACTCTGTGAAGAATTGAGTTGGTATTTTGATGGGTATTACATTGAATCTGTATATTGCTTTTGGCAAAATGGCCATTTTAACTATATTGATTCTACCGATCCATGAGCATGGGAGGTTTTCCCATTTTTTGAGGTCGTCTTCCATTTCCTTCTTCAGAGACTTGAAGTTGTTACAATTATTCAAACAATTATTAAAAAAATAATTTCGAAGCCTCTAATATGAGGAAATGCAATGCTTGTATCACTGTGTCATATGACATGAGCCTTGCACTATTGACATTACAATGGTTTATCAGCCTGCTTACTAGTGATGCCTTAGAAATCAATAGATTGTCTACAATTTGTAGTCAAAGTTTGGTGTTCAAGAGGAGTAATGCAAAATAAAATATCAATTCCATTGAAACGTTTTCCATGCCAAGCTCCAAGGAAAATGTATTTTTTTTAATTTTTTTATTCGATATAATTTATTTACATTTCAAATGATTTCCCCTTTTCTAGCCCCCCCACTCCCCGAAAGTCCCATAAGCCCCCTTCTCTTCCCCTGTCCTCCCTCCCACCCCTTCCCAGTTCCCCGTTCTGGTTTTGCCGAATACTATTTCACTGAGTCTTTCCAGAACCAGGGACCGCTCCTCCTTTCTTCTTGTATCTCATTTGATGTGTGGATTATGTTTTGGGTATTCCAGTTTTCTAGGTTAATAACCACTTATTAATGAGTGCATACCATGATTCACCTTTTGAGTCTGGGTTACCTCACTTAGTATGATGTTCTCTAGCTCCATCCATTTGACAAAGAATTTCATGAATTCGTTGTTTCTAATGGCTGAATAGTACTCCATTGTGGAGATATACCACATTTTTTGCATCCACTCTTCTGTTGAGGGATACCTGGGCTCTTTCCAGCATCTGGCAATTATAAATAGGGCTGCTATGAACAAAGTAGAGCATGTATCCTTATTACATGGTGGGGAATCCTCTGGGTATATGCCCAGGAGTGGTATAGCAGGATCTTCTGGAAGTGAGGTGCCCAGTTTTCGGAGGAACCGCAAGACTGATTTCCAGAGTGGTTGTACCAATTTGCAACCCCACCAGCAGTGGAGGAGTGTTGTCTTTCTCCACACCCTCTCCAACACCTGCTGTCTCCTGAATTTTTAATCTTAGCCATTCTGACTGGTGTAAGATGAAATCTTAGTGTTGTTTTGATTTGCATTTCCCTAATGACTAATGAAGTTGAGCATTTTTTAAGATGCTTCTCCGCCATCCGAAGTTCTTCAGGTGAGAATTCTTTGTTTAACTCTGTACCCCATTTTTTAATAGGGTTGTTTGGTTTTCTGGAGTCTAACTTCTTGAGTTCCTTATATATATATTGGATATTAGCCCTCTATCTGATGTAGGATTGGTGAAGATCTTTTCCCAATTTGTTGGTTGCCGATTTGTCCTCTTGATGGTGTCCTTTGCCTTACAGAAACTTTGTAATTTTATGAGGTCCCATTTGTCAATTCTTGCTCTTAGAGCATACGCTATTGGTGTTCTGTTCAGAAACTTTCTCCCTGTACCGATGTCCTCAAGGGTCTTCACCAGTTTCTTTTCTATTAGCTTCAGAGTGTCTGGCTTTATGTGGAGGTCCTTGATCCATTTGGATTTGAGCTTAGTACAAGGAGACAAGGATGGATCAATTCGCATTCTTCTGCATGCTGCCATCCAGTTGAACCAGCACCATTTGTTGAAAAGGCTGTCTTTTCTCCATTGGATGTTTTCAGCCTCTTTGTCGAGGATCAAGTTACCATAGGTGGGTTCATTTCTGGATCTTCAATCCTGTTCCATTGATCGTCCTGCCTGTCACTGTACCAATACCATGCAGTTTTTAACACTATTGCTCTGTAGTATTGCTTGAGGTCAGGGATACTGAATCCCCCAGATTTTCTTTTGTTGCTGAGAATAGTTTTAGCTATCTTGGGTTTTTTGTTGTTTCAGATGAATTTGATAATTGCTCTTTCTAACTCTGTGAAGAATTGAGTTGGGAATTTGATGGGTATTGCATTGAATCTGTATATTGTTTTTGGCAAAATGGCCATTTTAACTATATTGATTCTACCGATCCATGAGCATGGGAGGTTTTCCCATTTTTTGAGGTCTTCTTCCATTTCCTTCTTCAGAATCTTGAAGTTCTTGTCATACAGATCTTTCACATGTTTGGTAAGAGTCACCCCAAGATACTTTATATTGTTTGTGGCTATTGTGAAGGGGGTCATTTCCCTAATTTCTTTCTCAGCCTGCTTA
This sequence comes from Apodemus sylvaticus, assembly GCF_947179515.1. NCBI lineage: Eukaryota > Metazoa > Chordata > Mammalia > Rodentia > Muridae > Apodemus > Apodemus sylvaticus. The sequence goes on from NW_026263280.1 coordinate 3,919, forward strand.
TCCTTTGAGTATAGGAAGGCCACTGATTTGCTGGAGTTGATTTTATAACCTGCCACTTTGCTGAAGTTGTTTATCAGCTGTAGGATCTCTCTAGTGGAGTTTTTTGGGTCACTTAGGTAGACTATCATGTCGTCTGCAAATAATGTTAGTTTGAATTCCTCCTTTCCAACTTGTATCCCTTTGACCTCCTTATGTTGTCGAATTGCCCGAGCTAGTACCTCAAGTACAATATTGAAAAGATAAGGAGAAAGGGGGCAGCCTTGTCTGGTCCCTGATTTCAGTGGGATTGCTTCAAGTTTCTCTCCATTTAATTTGATGCTGGCTACCGGTTTGCTGTATATTGATTTTTACTATGTTTAGGTATGGGCCTTTAATTCCTGTTCTCTCTAAGACTTTAAGCATGAAAGGATGCTGAATTTTGTCTAATGCTTTTTCAGCATCCAATGAAATGACCATGTGGTTTTGTTCTTTGAGTTTGTTTATGTAGTGGATTGTATTGATGGATTTCCGTATATTGAACCAACCCTGCATTCCCGGGATAAAGCCTACTTGATCATGGTGGATGATCGTTTTGATGTGTTCTTGGATTCGGTTGGCAAGAATTTTATTGAGTATTTTCACATCGATGTTCATAAGGGAAATTGGTCTGAAGTTCTCTTTCATGGTTGGATCTTTTTGTGGCTTTGGTATCAGCGTAATTGTGGCTTCGTAGAAGGAATTGGGTAGTGTTCCTTCTGTTTCTATTTTGTGGAATAGTTTGAGGAGTATTGGTGTTAACTCTTGTTTGAAGGTCTGGTAGAATTCTGCACTGAAACCATCTGGTCCTGTGCTTTTTTTGGTTGGAAGACTTTCTATGACTCCTTCTATTTCTTTAGGCTTTATGGGACTGTTTAGATGGTCTAGTTGGTCCTGATTTAATTTTGGTATTTGGTATCTGTCAAGGAAATTGTCCATTTCCTCCAGATTCTCCAGTTGTGTTGAGTACAGGCTCTTGTAGTAGGATCTGATGATTTTTTGGATTTCCTCAGTTTCCATTGTTATATCTCCCTTTTCATTTCTAAGTTTGTTAATTTGGATACTTTCTCTGTGCCCTTTGTTCAGTCTGGCTAAGGGTTTATCTATCTTGTTGATTTTCTCAAAGAACCAGCTCCTGGTTTTGTTGATTTTTTGTATGGTTCTCTTTGTTTCTACTTGATTGATTTCGGCCCTGAGTTTGATCATTTACTGCCTTCTACTCCTCCTAGGTTAAATAGCTTCTTTTTGTTCTATGGCTTTCAGGTGTGTCATTAAGCTGGTAATGTATGCTCTCTCCCTTTTCTTTTTGGAGGCACTCAGGGCTATGAGTTTTCCTCTTAGCGCTGCTTTCCTTGTGTCCCATAGATTTGGGTATGTTGTGTTTTCATTTTCATTGTGTTCTAAAAAGTCTTTAATTTCTTTCTTTATTTCTTCCTTGACCAAGGTATCATTGAGTAGAGTATTGTTCAATTTCCACGTGTATGTGGGTTTTCTATTGTTTCTGTTGCTATTGAAGACCACTTTTACTCCGTAGTGATCAGATAGGAGGCATGGGATTAGTTCTATCTTCTTATATTTGTTGAGGTCTGTCTTGTGACCAAGTATATGGTCGATTTTGGAGAAGGTACCATGAGGTGCTGAAAAAAAGGTTTATTCTTTTGTTTTAGGATAGAATGTTCTATATATATCTGTTAAATCTAATTGGTCCTAAGCTTCAATTAGTTTCATTGTGTCCTTGTTTAGTTTCTGTTTTCCTGATCGGTCCATTGAGGAAAGTGCAGTGTTGAAGTCACCCACAATTATTGTGTTAGGTTCAATGTGTGCTTTGAGTTTTAATAAAGTTTCTTTTATGAAAGAGGGTGCCCTTGCATTTGGAGCATAGATGTTCAGGATTGACAGTTCTTCTTGTTGTATTTTTCCTTTTACCAGCAAGAAGTGTCCCTCAGGGTCTCTTTTGATGACTTTGCGTTGAAAGTCAATTTTATCTGATATTAAAATGGCTACTCCAGCTTGTTTCCTGAGACCATTTGCTTGTAAAATTGTCTTCCAGCCTTTTACTCTAAGGTAGTGTTTGTCTTTGACCCTGAGGTGTGTTTCCTGTAAGCAGCAAAATGTAGGGTCCTGTTTACCTTCCAGTCAGTTAGTCTGTGTCTTTTTATTGGGGCTTTAAGTCCATTGATGTTAAGAGATATTAAGGAATAGTGATTGTTACTTCCTATCATTTTTGACGTTATTTTCAAAATTCGATTGCTTAACTTATTTGGGTTTGATGAAAGGTTACTATCTTGCTTTTTCCAGGGTGAAGTTTCCCTCCTTGTATTGGTGTTGTCCTCCTATTATCCTTTTTAGGGCTGGGTTTGTGGATAGATATTGGGTAAACTTGGTTTTGTCATGAAATATCTTAGTTTCTCCATCTATGGTGATTGAGAGTTTTGCTGGATATAGTAGTTTTGGTTGGCATTTGTGTTCTCTTAGAGTCTGCATGAGATCTGCCCAGGACCTTCTAGCCTTCATAGTCGCAGGTGAAAAGTCTGCTGTGATTCTGGTAGGTCTTCCTTTATATGTTACTTGGCCTTTTTCTCTTACTGCCTTTAATATTCTTTCTTTGTTTAGAACATTTCGTGTTTTGATTATTATGTGACGGGAAGTATTTCTGTTCTGGTCCAGTCTGTTTGGAGTTCTGTAGGCTTCTTGTATATTCATGGGCATCTCTCTCTTTAGGTTAGGGAAGTTTTCTTCCATAATTTTATTGAAGATATTTGCTGGCCCTTTAAGTTGTAAATCTTCACTCTCATCTATGCCTGTAATCCTTAGGTTTGGTCTTCTCATTGTGTCCTGGATTTCCTGGATATTTTGGGTTACAAGCTTTTTGCATTTTGCATTTTCTTTAACTGTTGAGTCCATGGTTTCTATGGAATCTTCAGCATCTGAGATTCTTTCTTCCTTTTCTTGTATTCTGTTGTTGATATTTGCATCTCTGTCCCCTGATTTCTTCGCAAGGCTTTCTATCTCCAAAGTTGTCTCCCTTTGGGTTTTCTTAGTTGTTTCTACTTCTGATTTTAGATCCTGGATGGTTTTGCTTAGCTCCTTCACTTGCTTGTTTGTGCTTTCCTGTAATTCTTTAAGAGATTTTTGTGTTTCCTCTTTCATGACCTCAGCCTGTTGACCAAAGTTCTCCTGTATTTCTTTAAGAGATTTTTGTGTTTCGTCTTTCATGACCTCAGCCTGTTGACCAAAGTTCTCCTGTATTTCTTTAAGTGTTTTTTGCATTTCCTCCTTGTTGGCTTTTGTATTCTCCTGGATTTCTTTCAATTATTTTTGTGTTTCCTTTGCAAGGGCTTCTAACTTTTGATCCATTTTCTCCTGAATTTCTTTAAGTATGTCCTTCATGTGTTCCTGTACCAGCATCATGACCAGTGATTTTAAATCCAAATCTTGTTTTACTGGTGTGGTGGGGTATCCAGGACATGTTGGTAGAGGAGAATTGGGTTCAGATGTTGCCATATTGCCTTGATTTCTGTTAGTGACGTTCCTGCGTTTGCCTTTTGCCATCTAGCTCTCACTGGTGTTACTTGGTCTTGTCAGTGCTGGACTCACTAGTGCAAGCTGCCCCTTCCCCGTTGGCCTCTAGTGCACAGCTTACACCCTGCACTGCCTATAGACAGGGTGTTGCTGTCCAGGCTGTTCAGATCCCGAAGCAGGCACCTGAAGGCTCCCGTTGGGACCCGCAGGATTTACCGGAGCACACCAACTTCTCCCAGCTGGCCGCCCGGAAGCCCCCGCTAGCCTCTTGAGGGACCTGGAGATGTGGTGTGGCCGCCCAGGCTGATCTGAAGCGGAGAGAGTTGAGCTGAGGGCTCCCGCCTGAGGCCTTGCCCCAGATTGTGTCTGTGGACCAGATGGAGCCGGTGTGCACCCCCAGGGAGCAACGAAGGTGTAGGCTGCTGTGACCTCCCCTGTGTTCCACTCACTTAGCTGGGCAGCCGATCCCCCAACCGGGCTGGCGCACACAAGTTTCGCCTGGCCGCCCAGGCCCTGAGTCCAGGCAAAAGCCTGGGAGGCCAAGGTCCGAGCAAAGTTCCCCTAGGGCTATGACTGTTAATTGGGTCTGCCAGGTGACCAGGATGGCCGGCGTGTGCGTCCGCGCTCCCCGAAAGCACTGGGAGAGTCTGCTGTGCTAACAATCTCCTGGGCGGGTTGACAGACAGATGGCCCACCAAGCCGCCCAGTTCTTGGGGCCAGTCCTGTGCCTTTTGTGGCCTAGACCACCGTTTTGTTAGCCTCAGGCTATGCTTGTTAGCCGTCTCTGCCCTCCCGAGCACTCTGGGTCCTGTAGGCAAAATGGCGGCGCGTGCGCCGGCCAGGGCAAAAAAACCTCCTGGCTGGGTTGGCACCCCGATGGCTACCCGAACAGCCCAGGTCCTGGGTGCAGGCCCATGCCCGTCGGGCTCAGACCCCTGCGGTGCTGGCCTCAGATTATGTTTGTGTACCTCAGTCTGTCCGATCTCTGGAGCCCGGAATCAAGATGGAGTTGAGTCTCTCCTGACTGGCGGGAAGCCGAGTTCTGAAGTGGCTTCAGTGCAGCAAAAGGCTCCGCAGAACCGCAGCTGCTTGCTGCCCGGCTGGTCAGCGAAGGTCAGTGGTCGTGGGCACGGGGCCTAACTGGACCCTGTGTCGCCTTGGTTCCACTGCTGATGGCCCTTCAGCTGGACGAGCCACTGCTGCACTGCTGGGAAAATGTATTTTTATAACTAATTTGAATCTCATGATAGACCAATCATATGAGGAAGTGTCTTTATTTTTCCACACATTTGAGTTTCTACTATCTTTAATATATCCTGATATTATACTGTGATGTATGTGATGACCCCTATTTGCTGCCGTATTTCTTTGACACTTTGAATCCCAGGTATCTTAAATGTTTTATAAGTAAAAGATATTGTGACTCTACTCATAAATATTGAAAAACTATCATTATTTTGGCAAAGTCATATTTCATTAAAGAAATATTCATAAATATTCCACTTGTATGAGCACATCACAGTAAAGAAACCAATAGAAACCTTGCCACTCCATAATTACAGGGAAGAAGTACTTTGACATAAGAGAAGAAAACATGCTCAGAGTCAGCTGGAAGAGTTCAGAGTAGAGAGAGAGAGAGAGAGAGAGAGAGAGAGAGAGAGAGAGAGAGAGAGAGAGAGAGAGAGAGACAAACAAAACAAAACAAAACCAGATTTTGTAATGCCAAGCCTGGGAAATATAGAAGTATGATTATCCAAGAAAGACAAATGGGGATTATTTGACATGGAGAAACTCTGCATGATAAAGATGCAGAGGGGGTTCTATCCTTAGCTTAGTACAGGAGATGGAGAGTTTTGGAAAGCTATAGGGATCTAGGTGGAGACTTTAAAATATACTTGTATTTTTACTTCCAAGAATCAATTTTGATATCCATATAGGAGCCACAGGCAAGCATCAAGGGAAATACCTCCTTTTTCTAGACTAGACCAATTTCACAAATACTTTTGAATGCTGGAGGGTTTATTTGTTTGTTTGGACAGTTTTCTTCTCTGTTTTTCAATTTTACATTGATCTAATTTATTATAAAAGTTTTCTAAGCTCAGCTGAAATCAGAATCAAGAAAAAAGTGGTCTTAGACTTGAGCTTTTAGATGAATACAATTACACCTTTCAAAGAAAATATACCCCATCTACTTCTTTTAAAGTTTTCATAATTCAAGACAATTTGAGAAAAGGACAATCACATTACAAAGAATTTTCTGAAGAAACAGACATTTAAACCATATCGGAAAAGCCACAGTGTTCACTTGTATAAAATACAGTCTAATATTTTAACTATTGTTGATATTTTAATTACTATGTTTTCCATTAGCATATCATTTATATTAAAAGTTACTAATATCTTTTAATATTACATGCTTATTTGTGAATTTCATACATGTATATATTAATTTTTATCATTATAATTGTTGCTATAATATTCTTAAGATCTTCCCTTTATAGTTTATTTACTGTGTATTCATATCATATACCCTTTTATATTTAGTATGATCATTGGTCTTATTTCTTATCTACTTAATACTTGTTCTGTTAGGTGGAGACTTGTACAAGGAATATCTTATATTTTTACTATGAAAATCCTTGTGAAGGAAGACATGGGAGGAATACATCATACCTTGTTATTCCAATGCCCATGGAACACACAAGCAGAAGGATAAAAATTAAAAGACATCTATCATTCTTTCAAGATGTTTGGTTCCGTCTAGTAAACTGTGAGTATGTGCACTATATATTCCTTAGTATTAGCAGCTACACTTTAATTAGACCTTTTTGTACAAATATAAAATGTTCTTTACTTCTTTTTTAAAAAGATTATACTTTCTTAGTTACTTCATGATCACAACTTCTTTTTACTCTACCATTCTTAAGGTTGGTGGAAACCCTCCTGAACATTTCTCATTTTTTGGTCACAAATTTTAGACACATTTTTTAAAAAATAAATTATATAAAGTGCAATCCTGCTTTTTGAATCTGGAGAAAGAATAACAAGAAACTTGAAAGGAAGCAGATGTGCAAGCACATTATAGAGAGGCTTGTATTGTTAAAGCTGACTAATGTGTATTAAAACTTTGTGGAATAAGTGTACTATACAGTGAGATATGCTCTGAAAATAAAATATTTAACATATGGAAGCAGGTGTCCTGCCTGTTATTTCCAGATAGACTATAGAATCAAGAGTGAAATACATGAGTATGATCCTCATACACAAGTGGCAGTCCATATAAGTCTCATGATTTCATAGTTTCCAAATCAGTATAAAGAATCAAGAAGCAGCTAATATCCTTATTAATAGCAGCTACTAATCACAGGAAACTGCTGGTACCTAATATTTCCTAGTCTGTGATTCTGCTCATACTAGAGAAAAGTGCTGTGATTAAGTGAAGCCATGCACAAGGTTGCACTGTAACTTGTGACCGTGGATGGGTTTCTGAGTCCACAAAACATATAATCTCCATGGCACATCATAGCCTTTATATTAGTCTAGAAGGTATGAAGTTGATACTGACATTATCAAGTAAATAATTTAAGCTGTGTTCTCATAAGTTTGTGTATGGCTTGGAGAACAGACATCAATAATATACTTTGGTTAGCTTGGGAAATAAACTTCTGGCCACCCTCACAAAATATTTCTTTAGATCCACTTCAAAAATTGTGTGAAAATGAAATGTTCACAAGAGAATAATTGGGTAAATTTTGTTTTCATCCCTGGTCAGTCACTTTAAGCTCCCAAAATATAAAATGGTATTTAGTGTCTGACTGATGCAGGTTCAAAATATATGAATGTCCAGACTGTCTATCAATCTGTCATCATTCTTGTCATTTCTACTCAACTCACTAGAAGTCCACACTTGGGAATTCTCAGTTTTTTTTTATTTGATAGATTCTTTATTAAAATTTCAAATGATTTTCCCTTTCAGGATCATCCCCACCCCAGAAGTGTCATAATCCCTCTTTCCTCCTCCTGTTCCCCAGTCCAACCACTCCCACTTCCTTGTTCTGGTATTTCCCTAAACTGCTGCACTGAGCTTTTCCAGCACCAGGGGCCACTCCTTTCTCCATCTTGGGCACCATTTGATATGTGCATTGTGTCTTGGGTATTCCAAGCTTCGAGACTAATACCCATTTATCAGTGAGTGGATACCAAGAGTGTTCTTTTGAGACTGGGTTACCTCTCTTAGGGTGATGTTCTCTAGTTCCATCCATTTGTCTAAGAATTTCATGAATTCATCATTTCAATGGCTGAATAGAACTCCATTGTGTATATGTATGACACATTCTGTATCCATTCCTCTTTGAGGAACATCTGGGTTCTTTCCAGCATTTGGCTATTATAAATAAGCTGCTATGAACATAGTAGAGGGGAAAACGTTTGAAATGTAAAGAAAATATATCAAATAAGAAAAATAATAAAAACACCAAATGCACTTAACAGAAAAGTATATTAAAAGCATTATGGGGAAATGTCAAGTAATACATAAATATAGACTTATCACAATTATACCACACTTCTCAGAGGAGACTAGGAAAGCTATAAGATCCTGGTCATATCTCAAACAGACCATTGAGAACCTATATGACAGTCTAGGCTTCTGTAAACAGCAAACATCACAATTACCATAGGCAGAGAAAACAGGATATTCCATTACCAAACCAAATTTACAAAATATCTTTATACAAACCTAACCCTACAAAAGATAATCAACAGAAAGCTAGAAAACCTATAAACTCAGGGAACTGTAATCACTATCTCACCAATGGCCTATGGAAAAAATAAAGAATTTAAAGAATTTCTAGAATTGAACTGAACGCATAACATACCCAAATTTATTGGACAAAAAGAGTGGAATCCTAAGAGGATAGTTTTCATAAAACTAAATGTTCTCCATTAAAAAAAAATTAGGAAGCACTCTTATCATGAATTCAAAAGAACACCTGATATCTTTAGAAAAAAAGAGGGAAGTACAACAAAGGGGCAAGAAATAATCAAAATAAGGGTTAAAATCAACCCATAAGAAACAGAGAAATACAACGAATCAATGATACCAGGAGACAGTTCTTTGAGAAAACTAACAAGATAGAAAAACTATCCAACTATTCAAAATATACACAGGTACACACACACACACACACACACACACACAGTATTCACATCAGCAAAATGAGTAATAAAAACAGGGAAACACAACAACTGACAGTGAGGAAATTCGAGGAATCACTAGCTCTTACTTTCAAATCCTGTACTCTGCAAAATTTGGAAATCTTAACTTAAACTCCAAGCTTAACAAAATCAATGTAATTGCAGATGGCACACTACAGACCAATCTGGGCTCTGTAATTGTTGCTTCCATGTTAATGAACACCTATAAGCCTTGAATAATTGGTCCTGTGGACTGTACTCTCCTGGTATCTTTGACCCACTTACTACTACAATCTTTCCTCCACTTATCCCAGGGATTCTCTGATCTACACCTAATGCTTGTCTGTAGATCTCTGTATCTGCTCCCATCACCTGCTATAGGAAGCTTCTCTAATGAATGTGCAATTTAGTGATCTGTGAGTATAGCCAATGATCATCTTCTAGTATACTGTTTAATTTATTTCTATAAAGACAATAAATTTTCTAATACTCATCTTTCATTTGTGTGCGTAGACTTACTCCAAGATGTTTTATGTGGTTTGCGGCCATTGTGAAGAGTGTTGTTTCCAAAATTTCTTTTTCAGGCTATTTGTCATTTGTATATATGAGGACTACTAATTTTTTTTTTTGAGTTATGCTTGTTCACCACCACATTGCTGAAGGTGTTATCACCTATAGGACTTCCTTAGTAAAGATATCATGGTTGCTAAATTATACTATCAGTATTTTTTGGTTCCTTGTGTATTTAATTATATCCCTTGTGAAAACTGATGAAACTTTGACTTCTTCCCTTCTTATTTGTATCCTGCTGACTTCCTAGAGTCCTTTTATTAATCTAGACTAAATTTCAAGCAATGCTATGGAGACTGTGTCTTGTTCATGACTTATGACTTTAGTGGGATTGGTTTGAGTTTCTCTCCATTTAATTTGATGTTGGCTATTGGCATGCTGCATATTGCCTTTAGTGTTCTAATGCATGTTCATTTTTATCTCTACTTTCTCTGAGACTATATCCTGTGGGGGTTTTAGATTTTACAAAGGTTTTTGCAACAACAAATGAGATGATCCTGATTTATTTTTCTTTGTTTGGTTATATGGTGAAACTCATTTTTGAATCAAACATTCATCTCTAGGATGAACCCTACATAGACATCATGTATGGCCTTTTTTATGTATGCCTGGATTAAATTTGCAAGTATTTTATTGAGTATGTTTGTGTCTATATTCATAATTGAAATTGGTCTGTAATTGTCTTTCTGTATTGACTGTGTGTTTGGAATATCAGGGTTAATATAGCATCATAAAATGAATTTGACTATGTACATTCTGTATCTAAGTTTTGGAAAAAATTAGGAATATTGGTATTAACTCTTCTTTGAATATCTGATAAAAGATCATCTGGCCCTCAACTTTTTCTTCAAATTAAATAGGGGTTAATTAACTGTTTAAAATCTTTATCTCACCTTGATTTAGCTTTATTATATGGTATCTACCATGAAGTCACCCATTTCTTTTAGGTTTTTCAGTTTTTAAAATATATGTATATGAGTATATATAAAGTATTATATATACTTATGTATGTATATATATAAAATATTATAGAGCATTATATAACAAATATATAAAATGTTAAATTATGGCCTAATGATTCTTTGGATTCTCTCAGTGTGTCTAGTTCTTTTAAACATTTGGTTTCTTATTTTGCTCATTTCCATAACTACTCTGTCGTTTTGGATTTGAGACCAAATTATAAATCTATGTTAGAAACTTACAGAATCACTCAAGCAAAAGGTTGCCTTGGGAATTGGTAAAAACTGTAGAAAATACCTTATGAGGTACTAATGTCCTCACAGTAGAGAATACCCACGGGTTCTGAGACTCTAAGATGAGCTTTCCAGAAATCAGAGCATTTTTTCTTGTAAATTGGTTGGTAATCACTGGCTCTATGTTTTCCACAAGCTGTTCTGCAGCAGCACAGCTAAGGGCCTTAAAGATGGAAGTGCTCCATTTCAAGTGACAGACTTAAAGACTGAAGATAAATTAGGGCTCAAAAATTTTACTGGCATGTCTTAGTACAACGTTTCAGAATGGTCTGATATCCCTTTGCTCATTGGGGCAAGCCTGGCCAAACAGATCAGAAAGGAAGCATTAGAACCTCCAAGAGGAAGTGAAATAAGGATTCAGTGGATAGAAATGTATTCTCTGAGGAAATCATTTTCTGGGGATGTTGATTTAAAGTTCCATTGAGAAAAATGATCGTGGGTGTGAGTTTTCATGCCACTGGCTTCTCTGTTCCCTCCTCAAATAGAAGAATTTGCATTAAACTCCCTTCAAATTTAATGGAGTTTCTAGATTTCCCTTTTTCAAAGAAGATAAAATGTATATTTCTTCCTTGACCGAATATTTAGGTCAAAGTGTGGGTCCATGGTGTGAGGCAGTCTGTAGTCTGATTGAAACAAGGGCATTCCACAGACCCAGTAGAACATTCTTCTACCAGGAAGGGAACCAGTTTGCTATCATCCCAGACTTCTGACTCTTCAACTCCATAATCTTGTGACCATCAGTCACATATGACCATGCTGCACTCTCCTAATATTCTGGCTGTAATCCTCCTCTTTACTGCTCTGGCTACTGCAGGGCTTTCCCCACCACTTGTTTACCTGTAAGCCACTTACTATAGAAGGAGGCTTCTCACCCATCCTAGCCCTCTTATTTCTTCCTCTGATCTCTCTCTTCTCTCCCATCTCTCTCTGCTCCTCCTCTCCATTCTTTCTCCCCTTTCCATGTAGTCATGGCCTTCCCTAGTCTCTCTATCTTCTCCTCTTTATTTCTCTATCTCTTTTTCCTTTCTACTCTTTTAATAATAAAACTGTAAACTGACTCTTAATAAAATCAGCTGCATAAAAGCATAAAGCAGGTATCAGCATTTCTAGCCACTAGGGAAGGGTCAAAACCCTTCAGATGCAAGTAGTCTTTTCAACAGGTACTCAGGGGCCACACAAATGTCCCTGCCCTCTGGTCAAAGACCTCTCTGCTAGCTTGGCAGGATCATGCTCCACATATACCCAGCAACAGCACTCTATTTTGAAATGTGCATTCCTGTCGGTATTCCCTATCGTCCATGTTGGCTCTGCAATCCAGAGTTATCCTGTGCTGGACCTGCTGCAGTTCCAGGCACTTAAGAGATCTCTAGAAAGTCCTTAACTCTAAAGATCCACAGCAGCCTTGACAGCAATCTGTGGGTACTTCTAACAGGTGGGGTCAAAGAATCTGAATCTGTTTTCCCTCTTTAAACTTACAATAAGCCACATAGGTGTATGTACAGAGGACAGTTAGCTTTCTGGTGAGAAGCTTAAACAGAGATATTCTCGGATTCAGGCTGAATTTTTTATTCATTGTCCATTGCAATTGCAATCCAGATCTCTGAGGATGTTGTGTTGCTTTGTTTTTATTTAGTTTGGTTAAGTTTTGGGGGATTGAAGGTGTATTTCCTGAACAACAATTCCTGAGGGAGAGGCTCTCTTCTCTCTTAGTAGAAGTGTAGTCCTGAGTCAGCCATGAGCAAAGAGAGAAGCTCCTGGGCATTGTTCGTCACAGGAATTCAGTCTGAATCACACTAGAGCTGAAACTGAATGTTTGAGACACACTACTCAGTCTCAACGTCAGTTCTGCAGCATGCTTCATCATAGGGACATGTCTCATACAACTCCAGTGCAGACAAAGGAAGAATCAAGTCTTTTTATTCATGGTCAGCCACACTCTCTGGCAAACCCTTAATGAAAGGTGCAATTATGGTTTAGTAAATAAGCCTAAGGCCCACTTTTCAGCCCCCTCGAAGTTATGGGTTTGTTTAATTGTGACTTGATTTCATTACTAGCTGGAGGAATACATTGTTCTAGTTCTAGAAGGATGCATCTGAGTCTCCATTGTGACTTCTTCAATACTCTTGCATGTTGAGAGTAAAAGGGCTATATTTGTGGGCTTCTTAAGATGTTGTCAAGTGAAGTCCTTTGCTTATTATGTTACATGTCTCAGGGCCTCTTCAGACATTGAGGACCTATGTAACAATTTTGTTCTGAAGTGGTAATTCTGAGATGTCTTTGAACAATTAAAAAAAATATTTGAGGTTTCAGATTCTCAAGGGACTTACATGTTAGTGCTGCTTTCATCATTAGAGAGTTTATGACACATTTGATGTTGAGGGGATATATCTGAAACACCCATGAGGCACATTGTTAACATTTCATGTATGTGGGTATACTGTCCCTGTTTTTAGACACACAAGAAGTTGGAATTAGATGCCTATTACTGATGGTCTTGCTGAGAATTGATGACATTACCTCTGGACTAGCCCTCAGTGCTCTTAAGTGTTGAAAGGTGTTTCCAGCCTTGGAACATTGGTGGCACATTGGGGAGAAGAAAAGGGTACTGCACTTCCTTCTGAGGAAGAGGGAGCTCCCTGTTGCCATTGCTTAAGTGGCATTACATTAAAGGGGCAGAGCAATACTGAGATAAATCTAGACCTCTAGGAATGTACAGCATACTTGATGGAGTCTCCAGAGATGATGGGAAAAGGCCCAAACTCTGGAGCCACTGGTAAGTGTCTGGGAGCCACATTGGCTGAATGAGACATTATCAGAGCTTATGATCTAAGTGACAAAGGTGTTAGCAGATTTTGTGCAGATTGGTAGGTTCACATTTTAGATAGGAGAGATAACAAGGGTGCAACAGTTCCTTTGGTATTTGAAGTAGCAGCAGCACTCTGAATGTTTCTGCAAAGATCCAGAGGCCTTTGCAAGGATATCAAAGGTCCTCTAAACCCAGATGAGGATGAAGAAGCTTCCATAGGCATCTGAGCTGGGTGGACATGTTCTAAAGCACCTTGTGCTGGTGAGGACAGATTTATATCTCTTGGGAGATAAGACAAATGTCCTGTAAATGAAGATCCTGAACACCTTTGCCAGATGACAAACTTTCTTTTGTTCCTTGTGCACACAGACCTCCAGGGGAAGATGTTAAATATCCTAAAGTCATTTGGGCAGTTGATAATTCTAGATATTCCTGCTTAGACTTTGATGGTACCAGAAATTCTAGGGCAGATGGTAAATGTTCTCCAGCAACAGTGCTGAAGGCAGGACTTTTAGATTCTTTAGAAGAAATGGAATTTTTCAGGTAAGTTTTGACTAATGGCAATACTTCTAGATGATTCTTTTTTAGGCTTGGACGTTCCCTTAGATACCTTGTAATGTAGAGAAGGTTGTATAGTTCTGAAGTTTGATTTGCAAAGTAGCAATTTACAGTGAGCATTGGGTAAATGTACTGGAGCTCTTGAGAGAGATGAATAAATGGCCTAAAGCCCTTGGGAGATGGTGAACATAATAGAACCTTGTGGGTAGACAGAAAAGGCCCATAAGACTTTTCTGAATATAAGAAATGTCTAACATGACCTTAGGAAGATTGGCAACTTCCCACAGTCCCTTGTTCATCTGTGGAATATTCCAGGTATTTGGGACAGATATTGAAAGTATGGTACTCACCGGAGGAGAAATTGTAAATTTTGTTGGTTTTGGCAGCAGGAGTTGATACACGCCCCACATTTGCAGCAGTTCAGAAGCCTGCTTTGTAGGAAGGATCAATACTTAAATTGTGTTTTCTAGAATCTGGATGTCTGGGGACCACTTTGGTACAGGGGTAATGTCTAGTATTTCCCCCCATAGAAGGTCTGTTAATGAGAATTTCTTGGGTAGATGGAGATAATATTAAAGTACCCTGTTCATATATGGTAGTACCCAAGGCCCCTTACTCAGATCGGGAAGGTCTTAATGTGTCTTGTGTACCTGTAAAAGTCTTGACTGTTGCTCAGAATGAGATGAAGGTACCAAAGCTACCTTTGTCCTTGCTTGAGCACCATGGGCATATGTGAGAGGTGTAAGAGCCTCATGGAGAGTTAGCCAAGTTTCTAGGCCTCCTTGATTACTTGTGGGATTTCCAAGAAAAGGTGTGTCAGATTTTACAGTCAGCATGATGGACAAAAAATGATAGGGTAGAATTTAGAGCATACAGGGTATTTGGAAGTTGTTCTGGAGGCATTTGTGAAGCTGGGGAATGGCCAACAGCCCTATGCGTAGATGGAGAAGAGTCTGTAACATCTTGTGAAGATATAGAAGGTGGCTGACCATCTTTAGGAGGAAGGGAAGTTCCCATTGCCTCCTGTGAAGTTTGGGGAGGTCCTATGGATTCTTGTGCACAGGAAGAATCCAAGGAATCCCATGCTTTAGATGTACAGGATGCTACAGACAGTTGTGTGTGCTTATTACCATGCCAAGCTCCTTGTTCACATAGTGTTGGATCCACAACATTTTGAACAAGTGGAATTTGTCCCTGAACACCTGTAGATATGTCACATCCATGAGTCACACCAAAAGTCAAAAAGAAGATCCTGTATCATTTTGCATAGTTTACCACATTGAAATCAATAGAAAATGAAATTGCAAATTGAAAAGGAAATTACCAGTTACTCTGAGCAGATATGAACCTGTGAACTTAAGTCTGTGACTGAAATGGAGACTCTACGTTCTTTGCAACTTTCATAAATATTGCAGCGAATGGGGGAAGTACTCAAGCAAAGTAACAGTTCAGAACTGATTTGCTGCCAGGATAACTATGAGTAAATTCCATTAATAATGTCAAAAATTCCATCAATAATTTCTTGAATTGGTGATTTGTTCAAGGGTTGAGGGCAGTGGTGGATTTTAATTCTGATGGTTTGAATTGGATGCTTATCTAATTGCATGCATCAAAATATGTGTAACCATCTTTGTGAAACCATCTGGGTATTTTATGTGACTTGCTTTTCCTGGAAGAAGTGTGTCATTGGTTAGAATTTAAGGTTACAGAAATCAGGTGTCATACTCAGTGTAATCTCTGTGCTTTGTTTGCTGCCTAAGATGTGAGCCATCAGGTCTCTGCTTCCTATTTGTTTGTCCTACCTTCCTGCAACAATGCTCCTCTGTCAGGACTCTGAAGGAAGATAGTCTCTCTACATCTCTATATCGCAAATGATCATTTATTTTTATCAGTTGCTTAAATCCTGGTGTTTCACTAAAGAAAAAAAAAAGACTAATAGAAGAAGTTGGTGAGAAGAATGATCTTAGTGAGAAACTGCAACACAAAATTGAACTACTTTGTAGGAAAGTCTATGGGATATTGTCTTGATTAACAGTGGAATTTGTAGGTCCAAGATCGCTAGGATGATGTCACCCATGACCTTTTAGTGAGGCATAGAGAGGTATGTCTTTATATATAAGATACAGGGCAGGAGGGAGCACTCCTACACAGCCTCTGCTTCACTTCTAGCCTTCAGGTTCCTGCCCTGCTTCTGTTTGGGCCCTGAAATCTCAGTAGTTAACTGATAACTAGAAGTATATCATGAAGTGTAACCTATCCTCCACAAGTTAGTTTTCAGCAGTGTTTTATCATAGCAACTATAGCAACTTAAGACACTCTCAAACTTGAACAAGTCATTCTTTGGGCTTTCCTACTTCATTGTGAGTAACAACACAGTGATTTCCTTCCTGTGGACCTTATTTCTGGAAAGGACTTAGTAAAAAGTACCCTTGGTTTTTTTTTGTTGTTGTTGTTGTTTTTGTTTGCTTTCTATCTGTTTTCTTTTTCAAAATGAATGTTTTCTGTTGATTCTCTGTGAGTTTCTCATTATGGCACCTAGGAACACTCATTTTCCAGTTTATCAATATCTACCCACTTCTCTGGAAAATGGCCCAAAATTTAAAAAACAAAATAAAGTTTTAAATTAAAATTAAAGTGAATGAGGAACAAATTGTGAGGGTTGGACTTTCAGCAGGGTTCTACAATCAGAACATAAAGGAAATAATTATTAAAGTGATGAAAAATATTAATACACATAGCATTTTAGTAAAATTAAGACTCACAGAAAACAAAAGATTGGTGTACAAAGCAATGTGCATTAATTAAGGCATACGTACATACACTATTCTTTTCATATATTTGGGAGTAAGCTCTAGCCTATCAGAATGTATATTATATAACACACACTACATTTATATCATTACTCATTACATCATGATGTTATATATATATACACACACACATATATTTATACATATATGTGTTTATCATACATACAGATATATATGATATCAATATACTTTTATTGACCAGAAGTCCAGATGGGGTTACTAATTTTATTGTCAGTATATCAATATACTTTTATATGATCAGAAGTCCAGATGGGGTTACTGATTCTTAATTATAATTGTATCACCACTATGAAGCACAACCCTCATGTGCTTCAAAATACAGGTACAAAAGAACACAAACAAAAAAGTCTGTACCACCAACACATGAGGAGCTTTGTGAACTGACAAAAGTTCACATTTTTGTAGGATTCTAGGTGTTTCTTGGTAGATGTTTTAATTTTTTATAACACACAATGATCTGATAAAGAAGAAAGAAGTTTGCTTCTGGCATCTTTAGTAGAATCCTAAATATAGAAAAAGGAGAATTTTACCACTGAGTGTCTGACAAGCCATGTTACATATGAAAGTGTGAATAAAAATAAATATTGGAGTAAATGTTTTGTATACCACCTCATAGCATAATCAGAATTTTAAAAAATTAGAGAGAGTTAAATATTATCTAAAATAGTATCTGAAAATCAATATTCCCTTTAGAATTATGGGAAATTTTGTAACATTATATGTGAATTACCCTGTACTACATGTTTTACTGCTACCCACAGAAATCAAAGGAAATTTCATGTTCCCTGGAAGTAGAATGAATAAAGCTTTTTGGATATCATGCATGTTATTTGTATAAAACACAGTGTTGTTAAAGAATGAACCATCTTTCCAGTCACCCCGGGGACACATTTAATGTCTAATGCATTGTGAATGTATGTAACACTTGTGACAGTCTGGAACACAAGAAACAAAAAGTACACCAGTGACCCTATGCAATGCAATTATAAAATTTGTGCTATAATTGAGGCACAATTGCTGGTTTCCTGGGTATAAATAGGAGCTGAAAGCTACTGTTACCAAAGAAATCATGCCATGGAATATTGTACAGGAAAATAATTGTAAGAAGTCAAAGCAATAGCTGACTCAGACTTCTCTAGGTTAGTTATAGTTGCGAAAAACCAGCTCAGAAATAGTATCGTGATCTAGTCAGTGACATATATTTAACATGTGCAATGTTCACAATACCATGGTAATTATATTATAATACAAATAACCCATAGGTATTATACATGCATCCTTCTTTTGATTTGTCTCACACAGGTAATCAAAACAATATACTTGTCAGATGTGCACACGACTGTGTAGCCTAGGTTCCCTTCCAAACCATGACACTTTTAATGTAGGAGACACTCAAGTGGCAGGATTACAGAAATGGTAAAACACTCTTGCTTGTGTAATGCACATGTTTATAAAGTTGCTATACATATCTGAGAAAAGGAAACTTCTCATGGACAATCATTGTATTTTCTAATCCTTTAATGCAAACATATGTACCTGAAAACTGCATTCATTATATCTTTGTGCACTAAGTATTTTCTGTATCCTCTACCTCTGTATAGCAGAAAACTTTTCAGGCAGAGATTCTTCATCAAGGACACTAAGCTAGTTTTCATATAAATCTGAAGAAAGCAAGCTTCCTTACATATTTCTAATAAAATTATTTTATAATGTAAAAACACAAGAAATTAATGGCCAATATACATTTTAGAAACTATTTCAGAATATATTTGTCCCTCTGGACAAAGAACAGTTTTTCAATACTCTCATTAAGGACATGGCCCTGGAAGAATGTGTCCTAATATTGAGGCAAGCTGAAGTTGTATCCAATAGAATAGTTTTCTCAACATATATTATAATTCATAATCTGAAGATAAAAACAGGGTCACCAGGGGAAAATGTACAATCACAACCTGGATGAGATGAAACATGTTTCTCCATAATGTCATATGAACAATAATTGTTGAAGTAACCTCTTTTCTACCTGCTACACCTAGGAAGGGCACCAAAACACATTGAATGATCAATTCAGTGTCTTTAAGGTAACTGAAGTCTCAAGAGTTTTTTTTTTTTTTTTTAATGTGTGTGAAGATTTCTGACAAGCAGTAACAATAATTCCTTTCACACAAAAATATTTTTAGATTGTTTGGACAAAGAGTGACTCTGGACCAGAACTACAAACACAAAATTAGAATTAATTCCAGGTGCTTGATGTACTCTCCCTGTTAAGGAAGAAATAAAGAATAAGAAATGACTCCCATGAAGAAGTATGGAGAAGGTCCTGATCCTGGAAAGGATTGATGTAGCATTTGAAGGGAATATAAGGACAGAAAAAAAGGAGAGAGGTGATTGGAGAAAGGATGGAGAAAAGAAGATTTATGGGACATATGGGGAGGGGGGATCAGGGAAAGGGGAAATCATTTGGAATGTAAACAAAGAATATAGAAAATAAAAATATTAAAAAATAATTTTCTTAACATATAGTATAATTCATAATCTGAAGATAAAAAAAAAGGGTCACCAAGGTAATATGTACAATCACAAACCTGGATGAGATAAAACATGTTTCTCCATGATGTCATATAAACAATAACTGTTGAAATAACCTCTCTTCTACCTGCTACACCTAGGGAGGGTACCAAAATACATTCAATGATCAATTCAGTGACTTTAAGGAAACTGTAGCCTCAAGAGTTATTTTTTTCTTATTTATGTGTCTGAAGATTTCTGACAAGCAGTAACAATAATTCCTTTTACAGAGTGTTTTGACAAAGAGTGACTCTGGGCCAGAACTACAAACACAAAATTATAATTAATTCTATGTGCTTGATGTGCTCTTCCTGTTTTAAGGTATTTATTCCCAAAGAAATCTTAGAGAGTATGTGCTGTGTTGTGGATGTGGTTTTCTAGGAAGTATGTAACCTTTAACTCTTTCTGAAGAATCAAAAATATGATGAAAGTCTTGATGTGCCTTTGTTTCTGACACAGATAGAATGTCAGAGCTACAATTACAGCAAGATTGATTTACAGCAAGACTGAGATAAAAGGACTCCAGATCCTTGCACGTGATCATTACAAAAACATCTGCACATGAGTAATACATACTTGCCTATGGCCCGTGTGTTGAAATGTACATTCAAAATGATGCTGGGAAATTAACAAGAGAATTAAGATCTTGGCATTTCTAAGTATTCATGATGCACAAAATTCTTTCAAACCTTAATATTAAATTATAATCTAGTTGACACACTTCACTCAATAAATTTATTTCAGAATGTGTCACTCCACATTTGTCTATTATTATGTTGACTTTATAAAAAGAGAAAAGACCAGATGATATTGGAACATGCCTGTAATTTCAGCACTCATTTAACTTAAATAGAAAGGGTTGAGAGTTCCTTACCTGCCTGTACTCATTTTTTTTTTTTTTTTTTTTTGCATAGAGGAAAATGAAGTCAAATGTGTGCATAGAGAATGCCTTGTTTGTTATCTAGTGTATTAAAACGCAGGGTATGAGTATTGAAGAAGAATAAAAGTAGTCCAGTTTTTGTTTACTTTAAATAATCAAGGATATGACCACAGATTCATCTTATAATACATGAGTAAATTTTAAATAAACATGTTCTCGAATATTCAAAAGTAATGGGTCCTGTTTCTTGTTTGAAGGTCACATTATGCATTAGAATTTCACCCTTTTATTAGCTTTAAAAGATCACCTTTGCAAGCAGAATTGATGATCACAAAATTTTAATTTTTTTTAATTTTTTTATTCGATATAATTTATTTACATTTCAAATGATTTCCCTTTTCTAGCCCCCCCCACACACCCCGAAAGTCCCGAAAGCCCCTTTCTCTTCCCCTGTCCTCCCACCCACCCCTTCCCACTTCCCCATTCTGGTTTTGCCGAATACTGTTTCACTGAGTCTTTCCAGAACCAGGGGCCACTCCTCCTTTCTTCTTGTACCTCATTTGATGTGTGGATTATGTTTTGGGTATTCCAGTTTTCTAGGTTAATATCCAATTATTAGTGAGTGCATACCATGATTCACCTTTTGAGTCTGGGTTACTTCACTTAGTATGATATTCTCTAGCTCCATCCATTTGCCTAAGAATTTCATGAATTCGTTGTTTCTAATGGCTGAATAGTACTCCATTGTGTAGATATACCACAATTTTTGCATCCACTCTTCTGTTGAGGGATACCTGGGTTCTTTCCAGCATCTGGCAATTATAAATAGGGCTGCTATGAACATAGTAGAGCATGTATCCTTATTACATGGTGGGGAGTCTTCTGGGTATATGCCCAGGAGTGGTATAGCAGGATCTTCTGGAAGTGAGGTGCCCAGTTTTCAGAGGAACCGCCAGACTGCTTTCCAGAGTGTTTGTACCAATTTGCAACCCCACCAGCAGTGGTGGAGTGTTCCTCTTTCTCCACACCCTCTCCGACAACTACTGTCTCCTGAATTTTTAATCTTAGCCATTCTGATTGGTGTAAGATGAAATCTTAGGGTTGTTTTGATTTGCATTTCCCTAATGACTAATGAAGTTGAGCATTTTTTAAGATGCTTCTCCGCCATCCGAAGTTCTTCAGGTGAGAATTATTTGTTTAACTTTGTACCCCATTTTTTAATAGGGTTGTTCGGTTTTCTGGAGTCTAACTTCTTGAGTTCTTTAAATATATTGGATATTAGCCCTCTATCTGATGTAGGATTGGTGAAGATCTTTTCCCAATTTGTTGGTTGCCGATTTGTCCTCTTGAAGGTGTCTTTTGCCTTACAGAAACTTTGTAATTTTATGAGGTCCCATTTGTCAATTCTTGCTCTTAGAGCATACGCTATTGGTGTTCTGTTCAGAAACTTTCTCCCTGTACCGATGTCCTCAAGGATCTTCCCCAGTTTCTTTTCTATTAGCTTCAGAGTGTCTGGCTTTCTGTGGAGGTCCTTGATCCATTTGGATTTGAGCTTAGTACAAGGAGACAAGGATGGATCAATTCGCATTCTTCTGCATGCTGACCTCCAGTTGAACCAGCACCATTTGTTGAAAAGGCTATCTTTTTTCCATTGGATGTTTTCAGCCTCTTTGTCGAGATTCTGGATCTTTAATCCTGTTCCATTGATCCTCCTGCCTGTCACTGTACCAATACCATGCAGTTTTTAACACTATTGCTCTGTAATATTGCTTGAGGTCAGGGATACTGATTCCCCCAGATTTTCTTTTGTTGCTGAGAATAGTTTTAGCTATCCTGGGTTTTTTGTTGTTCCAGATGAATTTGATAATTGCTCTTTCTAACTCTGTGAAGAATTGGGTTGGGATTTTGATGGGTATTGCATTGAATCTGTATAGTGCTTTAGGCAAAATGGCCATTTTAACTATATTGATTCTACCGATCCATGAGCATGGGAGGTTTTCAAAATTTTTTGAGGTCTTCTTCCATTTCCTTCTTCAGAGTCTTGAAGTTCTTGTCATACAGATCTTCCACATGTTTGGTAAGAGTCACCCCAAGATACTTTATACTGTTTGTGGCTATTGTGAAGGGGGTCATTTCCCTAATTTCTTTCTCAACCTGCTTATCCTTTAAGTATAGGAAGGCCACTGATTTGCTTGAGTTGATTTTATAACCTACCACTTTGCTGAAGTTGTTTATCAGCTGTAGGAGCTCTCTAGTTGAGTTCTTTGGGTCACTTAGGTAGACGATCATGTCGTCTGCAAATAATGATAGTTTGACTTCTTCCTTTCCAATTTGTATCCCATTGACCTCCTTATGTTGTCGAATTGCCCGTGCTAGTACCTCAAGTACAATATTGAAAAGATAAGGAGAAAGGGGGCAGCCTTGACTGGTCCCTGATTTCAGTGGGATTGCTTCAAGTTTCTCTTCATTTAGTTTGATGCTGGCTACCGGTTTGCTGTATATTGCTTTTACTATGTTTAGGTATGGGCCTTGAATTCCTGTTCTCTCCAAGACTTTAAGCATGAAAGGATGCTGAATTTTGTCACATGCTTTTTCAGCATCCAATGAAATGACCATGTGGTTTTGTTCTTGAGTTTGTTTATGTAGTGGATTGTATTGATGGATTTCCGTATATTGAACCAAACCTGCATTCCCGGGATAAAGCCTACTTGATCATGGTGGATGATCGTTTTGATGTGTTCTTGGATTTGGTTGGCAAGAATTTTATTGAGTATTTTTGCATCGATGTTCATAAGGGAAATTGGTCTGAAGTTCTCTTTCTTTGTTGGATCTTTTTGTGGCTTTGGTATTAGTGTAATTGTGGCTTCGTAGAAAGAATTGGGTAGTGTTCCTTCTGTTTCTATTTTGTGGAATAGTTTGAAGAGTATTGGTATTAACTCTTCTTTGAAGGTCTGGTAGAATTCTGCACTGAAGCCATCTGGTCCTGTGCTTTTTTTGGTTGGAAGACTTTCTATGACTCCTTCTATTTCTTTAGGCATTATGGGACTCACCACACAGTTTCAATTCAAATTCAGGTACGATCATAAGCACCAAAGTACATTACATGGTCAACATACAGTGCTACCAGCATGCATCATGAACATCAACTGAATTTTATTCTTACAGGTAGGGTTTCAGATGTCAATCTGAACATTATTACCAGCTCAGAACAGTTACCTCAATATATCTATGAACATCAGTATGGACCTTCAAATTCTTCAGATTCTCAAACAGCAACATAGAACAGAGCCATTACTTGAGTCTCCATCAGCAATAAGAATAATGGATTCTATAATGACTACTGGTTACACCATTCAGCACTGACATCAACTTAGCTTCTTCTTAAAGATAGGGTTAAAGGCATCAAAGTTCATTACAAAGGTGATATCTGGCACTACATGCATTCATAAGGAAAATCAACTGAATTTTCACTTTCAGGTAAAGTCTCAGGTGTCAATCTGATCACTATTGCTAGCTC
The DNA here is from genome assembly GCF_947179515.1 of Apodemus sylvaticus. Lineage (NCBI taxonomy): Eukaryota > Metazoa > Chordata > Mammalia > Rodentia > Muridae > Apodemus > Apodemus sylvaticus. The sequence goes on from NW_026263280.1 coordinate 27,635, forward strand.
AGAATATGTACCTCAGTATGACTGTGGGCAAGATTATAGACGCTGGAATTCATCAGATTCTCAAGCAGCTACACCAATTATAGTCATAACCAGGATCTTCATCAGCAATAAGAAAAATGGATGCCCTCATGATTGCTGATCACAACGTTCAGCACTAAAATAAACACAGCTTCTTCTTCTTACAGGAGAGATAACAATAATTAATGCAAGATTCATGTTCAACATTGAGGTTGCATTCATGCATCAAGTATATAAAGAAAATTTCCTGTTACAGGTAGGATCTCAGATATTAGTCTAATGTCCAGTGCCAGCTAAAAATGATTATTTCAATTTGACTGTGGCCATGAGTATGAACCATGAAATTCACTTGATTCTCTAGCAGAAACACTGATCACAGCCATAGAGGATCACCATCATCAATAGGGATAAATTGCTTTAAGCTTTGATGGTCAAAGCCTGAAGCACTGGCACCGAATGAGATTCTTCTTACAGGTAGTTACACAGTCATCAAAGTACATTGCAGGTTCAATTTCAGGGGCTACATGCATGAATCAGGAATAACGACTGAAATTCCTGTGATAGGTAGGATCTCAGTCATCAATTCTCCAGTGCCAGCTAAGAATACTTACCTCAATAGCATTGTAGGCATAACTGTGGACTATAAAATTACACTCTCAAGCAGCAAAACCAATAATAGTCATCACCAGGATCTCCTTTATAATAGTAATAATGGACTCCATCATGACTTCTAGTCAAAATATGCAGTAGTGATATTATCTTAGCTTCATACAGGTAGTATCACAGGTATCAAAGTACATTGCATGTTGGATATCAGGGACTACATGCATGTACCATGAACATCATCCAAATTTCCTGTAAAAGGTCTGCTCTTTGACATCAATATGAACTACACTGCCTGCTAATAATACCTACCTCAATGTGATTGTGGGCATGAAGGTAGCTCATCATATTCATTAAATTCTCAAAAAGCAACACCAATCATAGCCATCACCAGGATCTCAATCAGAACAGTCATAATTGAATCCATCATAACTTACTTCATTTTAACTTACTCCGACTTCGTGACAATGATCTTTATAATTAAATATTCTGGCTGAGGGTTCTCAAGCACCAAGAATCTCTTCAAAAGCCACCCTGACTCTGGTTTTCAGTATGTAAGCATACATGTATTGTTAATATATTTTCTTTGTCACTTGGGATCTCTGATACCATCACTTATTCCCAAGTGGCATACCATGGTGTCTATTCCTGGGAATACCAAAGGAAATCAAGATAGTTTCAGAGAGGACATAAGACTATGTACACAAACATCTAGTGTCAGGATTCAGTATGCCATCAAAATGGTAAAAAGCTGGTACAACCCTTCTCATAAATTGGACTGATTCATGGATAACTGACATTATTAAAGATTCCATGGTAATTTGTCCACAGTTTAAGCAGGGTGCTGTGATTTCAGCATACTGCCAGTTCTAATTTTACACATTATATTCTTTCTTAGTTGCATATTCCCTGAATATGATTTCAGGAGTCAGAACTGACCATGGAATTCAACAAGGTCTCATTTGGCAACATAGATCACGGGTATTACAATGTCTCCTTTATATACAAGAATGGTGGATGGTGGTGTGAATAATTATTAATAACAGCAAATGTTTGAATAACATTTGAATAACAGCAAAATGTTTTCAACATTTCTCTCTTGTAGTTAGAACAAGATATTATGGTACTACATGGATCATGGCTATCAAAGAATTTCTGTAGAAAACCTGAAATATTGATATTCAGCAAGATGACTGAAGGCAGAAGAGATCGATGATACCAACATAGTTCCCAGAGGCAGAAGGAATCATGCCCATATTTCATAAAATTTAACACACATGATAGATCAGTTGTAGATATATTTTGTTATTTTTAACACTGACAATACTTTTTAAAGGATAAAATATAAAAAATTAACATAAACACATAAATACAACTTTGTGCTATCACAAACTATTTTTTAATTTCTTGATATATTTATTTACATTTTAAATGATTTCCCCTTTTCTGGACCCCCACTCCCCGAAAGTCCCATCAGTCCCCTTCCCTCCCCCTGTTTTCCCACCCAACCCTTCCCATTTCCCTGTTCTGATTTTGCCCTATACAGCTTAACTGAATCTATCCAGAACAAGGGGCCACTCCTCTGTTTTTCTTCTTGTACCGCATTTGATGTGTGAATTATGTTTTGGGTATTCCAGTTTCCTAGGTTAATTGCCACTTATTAGTGAGTTTATACCATGATTCATCTTTTGAGTCTGGGATACCTCACTTAGTATGATGTTCTCCAGCTCCATCCATTTGCCTAAGAATTTCATGAATGCATTGTTTCTAATGGCTGAATAGTACTCCAATGTGTATATATATCACATTTTTTGCATCCACTCCTCTGTTGAGGGATACCTGGGTCATTTCCAGCTTCTGGCATTTATAAATAGGGCTGCTATGAACATAGTGGAACATGTATCCTTATTACATGCTGGGGATTCTTCTGGGTATATGCCTAGGAGTGGTATAGCAGGATCTTCTGGAAGTGAGGTGTCCAGTTTTCAGAGGAACCACCAGACTGATTTCCTGAGTGGTTGTACCAATTTGCAACCACACCAGCATTGGAGGAGTGTTTCACTTTCTCCACATCCTCACCAACATCTGCTTTCTCCTGAATTATTAATTTTAGCCATTCTGAGTGTTGTAATGTGAAATAATAAGATATAAGAAGATTGAACTAATCCAATGCCTCTTATTAGAGGATTATGTGGTAAAAGTGGTCTTCAATAGAAACAAAAACAACACAAAGCCCAAATACACATGGAAACTGAGCAATACTCTACTCTATGATACCTTGGTCAAAGAAGAAATAAAGAAATCAAAGACTTTTTGAATTTAATGAAAATGAAGAAACAATATACCCAAATCTATGGGACACAATGAAATCAGTGCTAAGAGGAAAACTCCTAGCAGTGAGTGCTTCCAAAAAGAAATTTGAGAGAGCATACACTAGAAGATTAATGGAATAACTGAAAGCCCTGGAACAAAAAGAAGCTATTTCATCCAGGAGGAGAAGAAGTGCTAAATCATAAATCTCAGGGCTATTATCAATCAAGTAGGTACCAAGAGAACCACACAACGAATCACCAATACCAGGAGCTGGTTCTTTGAGAAAATCAACAAGATAGATAAACCCTTAGACACACTAACCAAAGGGCACACAGATAGTATCTAAACCACCAGGGGTCTGCCTATGCAAAAGAACTGAACACATAGGCGGTTTGTCTGCCAGTCTGCCAGGTGAGGGGCCTGCGTGCTGCCCAGAGAGCAGCAGAGGAAGAGATTCCCTGGGGCCATATTTGCTGTCTGCCTAAACAGAAAAGGGTTGCTATGTACTGTATCACCCTGAACTTTAGATTTATGGGGGTGCAAACCACCAGTGGTATGCCTGCACTCAGGAACTGAGCACTTAGGCAGTTTGTCTTCCAGTCCTCCAGGCATGGGGCCTGTGTTCCGCCCAGAGAGCAGCAGAGGAAGTGATTCCCCCTGGCTATATTTGCTGCCTGCCAGGACAGAAAAGCATTACTAGGTATTGTTTCACTCTGAGCTTTAGATCTCTAGGGGTACAAATCGCCAGGGCTCAGGAACTCTGCATATAGGTGGTTCATTGGCTTGCCAGTCGGTCACAGGACTGTGTCCTAAGTGAGAATCAACGGAAGGAGTGACCCCACCACACCATCTTTGCTCCATAACAGAGCAGTCAGAGAACACATGGTTCATATTGACAACCCAAGTATAACATTGCTTGAGGCAAGAGTTAGCAGGGCTCCAAAGGCACAAGAGGAAGGCAGCATTTTAGAAATCTGTGCCAGAGAAAACCCAGTCATCCAGTGTTGCAGAAATAACCTTAAAGATCCACAGTAGGTTGAAGCACCAACCAGTGACAATAAGACCATCTAACACCAGGGAGAACTAGATGGCTAAATGCAAACATAGGACTGTTACTATCAGAACCCAAGGCATTATGGCAGCATCTGAAGCCAATTCACAACAAGAGCAAGTCCTGGATACCCCAGCACACCTGAAAAACAAGAGTTGGCTTTAAAAGCACTGGTAAAGATGCTGTTAGGGGAACACATTAAGGACAAAAATAAATCTCTTAAAGAAATGCAGGAGAAAAATGATAAAAGAGCTGGAAGACCTCACAAGGGAAACACAAAAATCACTTAAATTCATAAGGATATGGGTCAGAAGTTAGTAACCAATAAAGAGGAAATGCAAAAATCACTTAAAAAATATGGGAGAAGTTTGATCAACAGGCAGAAGTCATGCAAAAGGAAACACAAAAATCTCTCAAAGAATTAGAAGAAAACACAAACAAGCAAATAACAGAACTAAGCAAAAACATGAAGGCTTTAAAAACAGAAGTAGAAACAACTAAGAAAGCACAAAGGGAGACAACCTTGGAGATAGAAAACCTTGGGAAGAAATCAGGGACCATAGATGCAAATATCAACAACAGAATACAAGAGTTGGAAGAAAGAATCTCAGATGCTGAAGATACCATAGAAACCATTAACCCAACAGTCAAAGAAAATGCAAAATGCAAAAAGCTTGTAACCCAAAACATCGAGGAAATCCAGGACACAATGAGAAAGCCAAATATAAGGATTCTAAGCATTGATGAGAATGAAGATTTACAACTTAAAGGGCCAGTAAATATCTTCATCAAAATTATGAGAAAAAACTTCCCTAACCTAAAGAGAGAGATAACTATGAATATACAAGAAGCCTATAGAAATTCAAACAGACTGGACCAGAAGAAAAATGCCTCCTGTCACATAATAATCAAAACGCCAAATGTACTAAACAAAGAAAGAATACTTTGGGGAGTAAGAGAAAAAGGGCAAGTAACATATAAAGGAAGACCTATCAGAATTACACCAGATTTCTCACCAGAGACCATAAAAGCTAGAAGATCCTGGGTAGATCTCCTGCAGACTTTAAGAGAACACAAATGTCAGCCAAGACTACTATACCCAGGGAAACTCTCAATCAGTATAGATGGAGAAACCAAGATATTCCATGACAAAACCATATTTACACAAACCCAGCCCTACAAAGGATAATAGGGGGAAAACAGCATTACAACGAGGGAAACTATACCCTGGAAAAGGCAGGATATTAAGCTTCTTTCTTCAAACCCAAAAGAAGATAACCACACAAGTATAAACAAAATTAAAATCAAAAGTGATACGAAACAATAACCATTACTCTTTAATATCTCTTAACATCAATGGACTCAATTCCCCAATAAAAAGACAGACTAACAGACTGGTTAGTTAAACAGGAACCTACATTTGGCTGCATACATGAAACACACCTCAATGTCAAAGATAAAAACTACTTTAGAGAAAAAGGCTGGAAGACAATTCTACAAGCAAATGGTCCCAGGAAACAAGTCAGAGTTGCCATTCTAATATCAGATAAAATTGACTTTCAACCTAAAGTCATCAAAAGAGACATGGAAGGTCACTTCTTGCTGGTCAAAGTAAAAATCCAACAAGAAGAACTCTCAATCCTGAACAACTATGCTCCAAATTCAAGGGTGCCCTCTTTCATAAAATAAACTTTACTAAAACTAAAAGCACACATTATACCTAACACAATAATTGTGGGTGACTTCAACACTCCACTCTCACCAAAGGACTAATCAGGAAAACAGAAACTAAACAGGGAGACAGTGAAACTAATTGAAGCTTTGGACCAAATGGAATATATATATAAATTTTCATCCCAAAGCAAAAGAATATAACCTTTTCTCAGCAAACTGGTGGCCAGCATCAAACTAAATGGAGAGAAACTTGAAGAAATTCCACTAAAATCAGGGACTAGTCAGGGCTGCCCACTTTCTCATCGTTTCAATATTGTACTTGTGGTACTAGCTCAGGCAATTAGACAACATACAGAGGTCAAAGGGATACAAATTGGAAAGGAAGAAGTCAAATTATCACTATTTACAATTGATATAATAGTCTACCTAAGTGACCCAAAAAACTCCACTAGAGAACTCCTACAGCTGATAAACAGCTTCAGAAAAGTGGCAGGTTATAAAATCTACTCAGCCAAATCAGTAGCCTTTCTATACTCAAAGGATAAGCAGGCTGAGAAATCAATTTGGAAAGTGACACCATTCACAATAAAACATATTGTATAAAGTACCTTGGGCTGCCTATTATCAAACATGTGAAAGATCTGTATGATAAGAACTTCAAGACTCTGAAGAAGGGAATGGAAGAAGACCTCAAAAAAAAAATGGAAAAATCTCCCATGCTAATCGATCAGCAGGATTAATAAAGTTAAAATGGCCATTTTACGAAAAGCAATATACAGATTCAACGCAATACCTATCAAAATCCCCACTCCGTTCTTCATAGAGTTAGAAAAAGTAATTCTCAAATTCATCTGGAATAACAAAAAATCCAGAATAGCTAAAACTGTTCTCAACAGCAAAAGAAATTCTGGGGGAATCAGTATCCCTGACCTCCAGCAATACTACAGAGCACTAGTGTTAAAAACTGCATGATACTGCTACGGTGACAGGCAGGCGGATCAATGTAACAGGATTGAAGATCCAGAAAAGAACCCACACTCATATGGCCACTTGAAAAAGAAGCTGAAAACATCCAATGGAAAAAAGATAGCCTTCTCAACATATGGTGCTGGTTCAACTGGAGGTCAGCATGGAGAGGAATGTGAATTGATCCATCCTTATCTCCTTATACTAAGTTCTGATATATTCTATTATTAAACAACAACAAAAAAATCCTTGATTTATATTTCTCATTCTGCTATGAAGTTTTGGAGACATGATATTAAAAACCTTTTATTGTTAAAATTTCTGTTTTGCTGGACAGAAGTACATGAATAATTCTTCAAATCTGTACTGAAATTTACACATAAGAGAACGATCTTGTCAGAGAAAATGTTGCAATTTCTTATTGTAGCTCATTGTCAAGTTTCTGAATTCTTTGGCCTTTCTCTACAAGAATTCTAACCTAACCCCTTCTTTCCTAGTGATTTCTCAACATACACTTAAATAGATAAATAAAGGCAAAGATTTTGATGCAGTGTAGTGTACCATTTGAGAAAGGATAAATAGGGAAAAACTAAAACACAGGCAGAAATGAAGTGAAAAGACTAAAAGATAATATGAAACAAAAGGGAAAAGAAAACATGAAGAATGGTTGTGAGTGAGGGAACAGCTAAGAAATAGAAGTGGAGATGTTGAAGGGGGGGCGGCAGCTGCAGCAACTGCAACAGCAATGTCTGGTTCAGCTTAAGGGCCATTAGCAGTGGAACCAAGATGACAGGGTCCAAGCAGGCCCTGTGCCCACGACGACTGACCTTCGCTGGCCAGCCAGGCTGCCAGCAGCAGCGGATTTATGGTGCCTTTCACTGCACAGAAGCCACGTCAGAACTCTGCCTCCCTCCAGTCATAAGAAACTCGCCTCCATCTTAGTTCTTGTACTCCAGAGAAACCAGACAGACTGAGTTACACAAACATGACCTGAGGCCAACATAGCGGGGGTTCTAAGCCCAATGGGCTTTGTCCAGCACCAAGGCCCTTGGCTGTTTGGGGGGTGGCATGGGGTGCCAACCCAGCCAGGAGGTTTTTTGCCTGGTCCCAGCTCACATGCCACCATTTTGCATATAGGACGCCAGAGAGCTCTAGAAGAAAAAGCTGGCTAACAGGCATAGCCTGAGGCTAACATAGCTGGGGTCTAGGTCCCAACAGTCCCTGGACTAACCCCAAGAACTGGGGTGCTCCATGGGCCATCTGTGAGTCAACCCAGCCAGGAGGTTGTTAGCCCAGCAGACTCTCCCAGAACTTTCAGGGAGTGCATGCATGCCTGCCATCCTGGCCACCTGACAGACCCAATTAACAGTCAATCTCCGAGGGAAACTTTGCTTGGAACTTGGCCTCCCAGGCTTTTGCCTAGACTCAGGGCCTGAGCCGCTAGGCTAGCCTTGTGTGCACCAACCCAATTGGGAGATCGGGTGCGCAGCAGAGTGATCAGCACACAGAAAAGTTCTCTGCAGTATACACCCTTCAGCACTCCGTGAAAGAGCAAATGGGCACCATCTGGTTCACAGACACAATCTGGGGCAAAGCATTCTAGGGCTGCAAGGGCATGCAAGAGGAGGATAGCACATCAGCAATCTGCTACAGGGGAAACCCTGCCATACAGTGTTGCAGAAATAGCCCTAGAGCCTCTCAGGAGGCTGAAACACCAGCCAGAGAAAAGACCAACTAGCTCCAGAGAACAAGATGGCAAAGGGCAAACAAAGGAACACTACTAACAGAAATCTAGGCAATATGGCAGCATCTGAACCAAACTCTCCATCATCAGCATGTCCTGGTAATGCCTACACACCAAAGAAACAAGACTTGGATTTATAATAACTGGTCATGATGCTGCAAGTTGAACACAAAAAGGACATAAATGAATCTCGTAAAGAAATACAGGGGAACATGGACAAGCTAGAAACCTGTATAATGGAAAAACAAAAATCACTTAAAGAAATGCAGGAGAATAAGGCCCAAGAGATAAAACCCAATAAAGAAGAAATGCACGAGGCTCATGGAAGTAGGACCCGGCCAGCTGAAGGGCCATCAGCAGTGGAACCAAGGTGGCACAGGGTCCAGTTAGGCCCTGAGCCCACGACCACTGACCTTTGCTGGCCAGCAAGGCTGCAAGCAGCTGCGGATTTACGGTGCCTTTCACCGCACAGAAGCCACTTCAGAACTCTGCCTCCCGCCAGTCAGGAGAGACTCACCTCCATCTTGGTTTCGGACTCCAGAGAGATCGGAGAGACTGAGGTGCACAAACATAACACGAGGCCAACATCCCAGGGGTCTAAGCCCGACAGGCGTTGGCCTGCACCCAGGCCCTGGGCTGTTTGGGGGGCCATCGGAGTGCCAACCCAGCCAGGATGTTTTTTTGCCCGGGCAGGCTCGCACGCCACCATTTTGCCTACAGGACGCCAGAGAGCTCTAGCAGGCAAATCCCGCTAACAGGCATAGTCTGAGGCTAACAAAGCGGAGGTCTAGGGCCCAATAGGCCCTGGACTGACCCCAAGAACTGGGCGGCTAGGTGGGCCATCTGTGTGCCAAACCGCCCAGGAGATTGTTAGCCCAGCAGACTCTCCTGGCACTTTCAGGGAGCGCGAGCCCACACGCACGCCATCCTGACCACCTGACAGACCCAATTAACAGTCATATCCCAAGGGGAACTTTGCTCGGACCTTGGCCTCCCAGGCTTTTACCTGAACCCAGGGCCTGAGCAGACAGGCTAGCCTTGTGTGCACCAACCCGGTTGGGAGATTGGCTGCCCAGAAAAGTGATCAGCACTTGGAAAAGGTCCTGGCAGCATAAACCATTAGCACTCCTGAAGGTGTAAACAGCTCCATCTGGTTCACAGACACAATCTGGGGCAAAGCACACTAGAGCTAGAAGGGCACCCAAGAGGAAGACAGCCCATCAGCAATCTGCTACAGGGGAAACCCAGCCATATACTGCTGAAGTAATAGCCCCAAATCCCCTCAGGAGTCCCAAACACCAGCCAGGGACAAGACCAACTAACTCCAGAGAACAAGATGAAAAAGGGCAAACGCAGGAATGCTACTAACAGAAATCTAGCCAATATGGCAGCATCTGAAACAAACTCTCCAACATCAGCAAGTCCTGGTTATGCCAACACACCACAGAAACAAGATTTGGATTTAAAATCACTGCTCATGATGCTGCTAGAAGAACACAAAAAGGACATAAATGAATCTCTTAAAGAAATAGAGGGGAACATGAATAAGCTAGAAACCCGTATAATGGGAACAGAAAAATCACTTAAAGAAATGCAGGAGAATAAGGCTCAAGAGATAGAAGTCAATAAAGAAGAAGCACACACACAAAAAAAAAAAATAAAGAAAGAAAGAAATGCAGGAGAACTTGAGTCAAGAGGCAGAAGTCATGAAAGAGGAAACACAAAAATCTCTTAAAGAATTACAGGAAAAAACAAACAAACAAATGATGGAACTGAACAAAACCATCCTGGATCTAAAAACAGAAGTAGAAACAACTAAGAAATCACAAAGGGAGACAACTTTGGAGATAGAAAACCCTGAGAAGAAATCAGGGGACTTAAATGCAAATATAAACAACAGAAGACAAGAGATGGAAGAAAGAATTTCAGATGCCGAAGATACCATAGAAACCACTGAGTCAACAGTCAAATAAAATGCAAAATGCAAAAAGCTTGTATCCCAGAACATCCAGGAAATCCAGGATACAATGAGAAGACCAAACCTAAGGATTATAGGCATAGATGAGATTGAAGATTTACAACTGAAAGGGCCAGCAAATATCTTCAATAAAATTATGGTATAAAACTTTCCTAACTTAAAGAGAGAGATGCCCATGAATATGCAAGAAGCCTACAGGCCTCCAAACAGACTGGATCTGACCAGAAATACCTCTCGCCACATAATAATTAAAACCCAAAATACACTAAACAAAGAAAGAATATTAAAGGCAGTAAGAGAAAAAGGCCAAGTAACATATAAAGGAAGACCTATCAGAATCACACCAGACTTCTCACCAGAGACCATGAAAGCTAGAAGATCCTGGGCAGATCTCATGCAGACTCTAAGAGAACACAAATGTCAGCCAAGACTACTATACCCAGCAAAGCTCTCAATCACAATAGATGGAGAAACCAAGACATTCCATGACAAAACCAAATTTACACAATATGTTTCCACAAACCCAGCTCTACAAAGAATAATAGGAGGAAAACTCCAATACAAGGAGGGAAACTACACCCTGGAAAAAGTAAGATAGTAACCTTCCTTCTTCAAACCCAAAAAGAAGATAATCGCTCAAATATAAAAATAACATCAATAATGACAGGAATTAATAATCTCTATTCCTTAATATCTCTTAACATCAATGGACTTACTTCCCCAATAAAAAGACATAGACTAACAGACTGGATAAAGAAACAGGACCCTACATTTTGCTTCATACAGGAAACACACCTAAATATCAAAGACAAAAACTACCTTAGAGTAAAAGGCTGGAAGACAATTTTACAAGTCAATGGTCTCAGAAAACGAGCCGGAGTAACCTTTCTAATATCAGATAAAATTGACTTCAACCTAAAGTCATCAAAAGAGACACTGAGGGACACTTCTTGCTGGTCAAAGGAAAAGGCCACCAAGAAGAACTTTCAATTCTGAACATCTATGCTCCAAATGCAAGGGCACCCTCATTCGTAAAAGAAGCTTTACTAAAGCTCAAAGCACACATTGCACCTAACACAATAATTGTGGGTGACTTCAAGACTCCACTCTCCTCAATGGACCGATCAGGAAAACAGAAACTAAACAGGGACCCAGTAAAACTAATTGAAGCTTTGGGCCAATTGGATTTGATTCATAATTATAGAACATTTTATCCTAAAGCAAAAGAATATACCTTTTTCTCAGCACCTCATGGTACCTTCTCCAAAATTGAGCATATAATTGGTCACAAGACAGATCTCAACAAATACAAGAAGATAGAAACAATCCCATGTCTCCTATCAGATCACTATGGTGTAAGAGTGGTTTTCAATAGAAACAAAAACAACAGAAAGCCAACATCCACATGGAGGTGGAACAATACTCTACTCAATGACACCTTGGCCAAAGAAGAAATAAAGAAAGAAATAAAAAACTTTTTAGAATTTAATGAAAATGACAGAACAACATACCCAAATCTTTGGGACACAATGAAAGCAGTGCTAAGAGGAAAACTCATAGCCCTGAGTGCCTCCAAAAAGAAAATAGAGACAGCATATACAAGCAGCTTAATGACACAATGGAAAGCCATGGAACAAAAAGAATCAATTTCACCCAGGAGGTGTAGAAGACAGGAAATCATGAAACTCAGGGCTGAAATCAATCAAGTGGAAACAAAGAGAACCATTCAAAGAATCAACGTGTCTAGGAGCTGGTTCTTTGTGAAAATCAACAAAATAGATAAACCCCTAGCCAGATTGACCAAAGGGCACAGAGAAAGTAACCAAATTAAGGAAATTAGAAATGAAAAGGGAGATATTACTACAGAAATTGAGGAAATCCAAAAAATCATCAGATCCTACTACAAAAGCCTAAACTCAACACAACTGGAGAATCTGGAGGAAATGGACAATTTCCTAGACAGATGCCAAATACCAAAATTAAATCAGTACCAAATAGATCATTTAAACAGCCCCATAACCCCTAAAAAATAGAAGGGGTCATAGAAAGTCTTCCAACCAAAAAAAGCAAAGGACCAGATTGTTTCAGTGCAGAATTCTATCAGACCTTCAAAGAATACCTAACACCAATACTCTTCAAATTATTCCACAAAATAGAAATAGAAGGAACACTACCTAATTCTTTCTATGAAGCCACAATTATGCTGATACCAAAACCACATATAGATCCAACAAAGAAAGAAACTTCAGACCAAACTGCCTTATGAATATCGATGCAAAAGTACTCAAAAAGTTTTTGCCAACCGAATCCAAGGACACATCAAAACGATCGTCCACCATGATCAAGTAAGCTTTATCCCAGTGATGCAGGGTTGGTTCAATACACAAAAATCCATCAATGCAATCCACTACATAAACAAACTCAAAGAAAAAAAAAACACATGTTCATTTCATTGAATGCAGAAAAAGCATTTGACAAAATTCAGCATCCTTTCATGCTTAAAGTCTTGGAAAGAACAGGAATTCAAGACCCATATCTAAACATCATTAAGGCAATATACAGCAAACCAGTAGCCAGCATCAAACTAAATGGAGAGAAACTTGAATCAATCCCACTAAAATCAGGGACTATACAGGGCTGCCCTCTTTCTCCTTATCTGTTCAATATTGTACTTGAGATACTAGCTCGGGCAATTCAACAACATAAGGAGGTCAAAGGGATATAAATTGGAAAGGAAGAAGTCAAACTATCATTATTTGCAGATGACATGATAATCTACGTAAGTGACCCAAAAAATTCCACTAGAAAACTCCTACAGCTGATAAACAACTTCAGCAAAGTGGCAGGTTATAAAATCAAGACAAGCAAATCAGTGGCCTTCCTATACTCAAAGGATAAGCAGGCTGAGAAAGAAATTAGGGAAGTGACCCCTTTCACAATAGCCACAAACAGTATAAAGTACCTTTGGGTGACTCTTACCAAGCATATGAAAGATCTGTATGACAAGAACTTCAAGACTCTGAAGAAAGAAATGGAAGAAGACCTCAAAAAAATGGGAAAACCTCTCATGCTCATGGATCGGCAGGATCAATATAGTTAAAATGGCCATTTTGCCAAAAGCAATATACAGATTCATTGCAATACCCATCAAAATCCCAACTCAATTCTTCACAGAGTTAGAAAGAGCAATTCTCAAATTCATCTGGAATAACAAAAAACCCAGGATAGCTAAAACTATTCTCAGCAACAAAAGAAATTCGGGGGAATCAGTATCCCTGACCTCTAGCAATACTACAGAGCAATAGTGTTAAAAACTACATTGTATTGGTACAGTGACAGGCAGGCGGATCAATGGAACAGGATTGAAGATCCAGAAATGAACCCACACACTATTGGCCACTTGATCCTCGACAAATGGGCTGAAAACATGCAATGGAAAAAAGATAGCTTTTTCAACAAATGGTGCTGGTTCAAATGGAGGTCAGTATGCAGAAGAATGTGAAGTAATCCATCCTTGTCTCCATTTACTAAGCTTAAATCCAGAAGGATCAAGGATCTCCTCATAGCCAAACACTCTGAAGCTAATAGAAAAGAAACTGGGGAAGACTTTGAGGACATCGGCACAGGGAGAAAAATTCTGAACAGAACACCAATAGCATATGCTGTAAAATCGAGAATTGACAAAAGGGACCTCAAAAAATTACAAAGTTTCTGTACGGCAAAGGACACCATCAAAAGGACAAATCGGCAACCAACAAATTGGGAAAAGGTCTTCACCGATCATACATCAGATAGAGCGCTAATATCCAATATATATAAAGAACTCAAGAAGTTAGACTCCAGAAAACCAAATGACCCTATTAAAAAATGGGGTACAGTGTTAAACAAAGAATTCTCACCTGAAGAACTTCGGATGGCAGAGAAACATCTTAAAAAATGCTCAACTTCATTAGTCATTAGGGAAATGCAAATCAAAACAACCCTGAGATTTCACTTTACACCAGTCAGAATGGTTAAATTAAAAATTCAGGAGACTGCAGGTGTTGGCGAGGATGTGGAGAAAGAGGCACACTCCTCCACTGCTGGTGGGGTTGCAAATTGGTTCAACCACTTTGGAAATCTGTCTGGCGGTTCCTCCAAACACTGGGCACCGCACTTCCAGAAGATCCTGCTATACCACTCCTGGGTATATACCCAAAAGATTCTCCAGCATGTAATAAGGATAAACGTTCCACTATGTTCATAGCAGCCCTATTTATAATTTCCAGAAGTTGGAAAGAACCTAGGTATCCCGCAACAGAAGAGTGGATGCAAAAAATGTGGTATGTATACACAATGGAGTACTATTCAGCCCTTAGAAACAATGAATTCATGAAATTCTTAGGCAAATGGATGGAAGTGGAGAACATCAAACTAAGTGAGGTAACCCAGACTCAAAAGATGAATCATGGTATGCACTCACTAATAAGTGGATATTAACCTAGAAAACTGGAATACCCAAAACATAATCCACACATCAAATGAGGTAAAAGAACAACGGAGGAGTGGCCCCTTGTTCTGGAAAGACTCAGTGAAGCAGTATAGAGCAAAATCAGAACAGGGAAGTGGAAAGTGTTGGGTGAGACAACAGAGGGAGGGAAAGGGACTGATGGGACTTTTGGGTAGTGGGGGGTCCAGAAAAGGGAAAATCATGTGAAATGTAAATATATCAATAAATTAAAAAAAAATGGGAATCAGGAAGGGGGACATTCAAAATGTAAATAAATAAATAAATAAACAAACAAACAAACCTAAAAAAAAGAAATACAAAAAAAAATTAACAAAATGTAGGAGAATTTGAGTCAAGAGGCAGAAGTCATGAAAGAGGAAACACAAAAATCTCTTAAAGTTTTACAAGAAAACAGAAACAAACAATTGATGGAACTGATCAAAACCACCCTAGATCTTAAAACAGAAGTAGAAACAACTAAGAAATCACAAAGGGAGACAACTTTGGAGATAGAAAACCTTGAGAAGAAATCAGGGGCCAGAGATACAAATATCAACAACTGAATACAAGAGATGGAAGAAAGAATCTCAGATGCCGAAGATACCATAGAAACCATTGACTCAACAGTCAAAGAAAATGCAAATGCAAAAAGGTTGTATCCCAGAACATCCAGGAAATCCAGGATGCAATGAGAAGACCAAACCTAAGCATTATAGGTATAGATAAGAGTAAAGATTTACAATTGAATGGGCCAGCAAATTACTTCAACAAAATTATGGAAGAAAACCTTCCCAATTTAAAGAGGGAGAGATGCCTATGAATATACAAGAAGCCAAAAAACTCCAAACAGACTGGACCTGAGCAAATAACATGACATCTTGATCTAAGAATAAGAGAGAAATGTTGAAAACCTTGGTCCATCTTGCTCCTTAAAACAATGTTGAAGTAAGTGTTATGTACTCCTACAGTGGTGCAGTTGGAAGTCTATGACCTGAACTGCATACTAAAACTAGATTGAAATAACTGATAATTATTCACACTACCAATCCACCATTCTGTTATATAAAGGGAGACATTGTAATATCCATGATCCATGTTGCCAAATGAGACCTTGTTGAATTCCACGGTCAGTTCTGACTCCTGAAATCATATTCAGGGAATATGCAACCAAAAAAGAATATAATGTGTAAAATTAAAACTGGCAGTATGCTGAAGTTACAGCACCCTGTTTAAACTATGGACAAATTACAATGGAATCTTTAATAATGTCAGTTAATCATGATTCAGTCCAATTTATGAGAAGGGTTCTACCAGCTTTTTACCATTTTGAGGGCACACTGAATCCTGACACTAGATGTTTCTGTACACAGTCTTATATCCTCTGTGAAACTATCTTGATGTCCCTGGTATTCCCAGCAATAGACACCATGGCATGCCACTTAGGAATAAGTGATGGTATCAGAGATTCCAAGTGACAAAGGAAATATATTAACAATGCATGTATGCTGACATACCTAGAACCAGAGTTAGGGTGGTTTTTGAAGAGGTTCTTAATGTCTGAGAACCCTCAGTCAGAATATTTAATTATAAAGGTCATTGTCAGTATGTCAGCGTAATTTAAAATGAACTCAGTCATGATTGATTCAATTACGACTGTTCTGATGGAGATCCTGTTGATGACTATGATTGGTGTTGCTTCTTGAGAATCTAATGAATATTATGACCCACCATCATTCCCACAATCATATTGAGGTAGGTATTCTTAGCTGGCAATGAAATTCAGATTGATGTCAAAGAGCCTACCTTTCACAGGAAATTTGGATGATGTTCCTCATACATGCATGTAGTCCCTGATATCCAACATGCAATGTACATTGATACCTGTGATATTACCTGGATGAAGCTAGGATATCACTACTGCATATTGTGACTAGGAATCATGATGGAGTCCATTATTACTATTATAATGGAGATCCTGGTGATGACTATTATTGGTTTTGCTGCTTGAGAATGTAATTTTATAGTCCAAAATTATGCCTACATTGCTAATGAGGTAAGTATTTTTAGCTGCCACTGGAGAATTGATGTGTAAGATACTACCTATAACAGGAATTACAGTGGATGTTCCTGATGCATGCATGTAGCCCCTGAAATGGAACCTGCAATGTACATTGATGACTGTGTACCTACCTGTAAGAAGAATCTCATTCGATGCCAGTGCTTTAGGCTTTGACCATCAGAGCTTAAATCACTTTACTCCTATTTGTGATGGAGATCCAGTCTATGGCTGTGATTAGTATTTCTGCTAGAGAATCAAGTGAATTTCATGGTTCATACTCATGGCCACAGTCAAATTGAGATAATCATTTTTAGCTGGCACTGGATATTAGACTAATATCTGAGATCCTACCTGTAACAGGAAGTTTTCTTTATATACTTGATGCATGAATGCAACCTCAATGTTGAACATGAAACTTGCATTAATTATTGTTATCTCTCCTGTAAGAAGAAGAAGCTGTATTTATTTTAGTACTGAATGTTGTGATCAGCAATCATGAGGGCAACCATTTTTTTTTGTATTGCTGATGGAGATCCTGGTTATGGCTATAATTGATGTAGCTCCTTGAGAATCTGATGAATTCCAGTGTCTATAATCTTGCCCACAGTCATACTGAGGTACATATTCTGAGCTAGCAATGGTGATCAGATTGACACCTGAGACTTTACCTGAAAGTGAAAATTCAGTTGATGTTCCTTATGAATGCATGTAGTGCCAGATATCAACTTTGTAATGAACTTTGATGCCTTTAACCCTATCTTTAAGAAGAAGCTAAGTTGATGTCAGTGCTGCATGTTCTAACAGTAGTCATTATAGAATCCATTATTCTTATTGCTGATGGAGACTCAAGTAATGGCTCTGTTCTATGTTGCTGTTTGAGAATCTGAAGAATTTGAAGGTCCATACTGATGTTCATAGATATATTGAGGTAACTGTTCTGAGCTGGCAATAATGTTCAGATTGACATCTGAGACCCTACATGTAAGAATAAAATTCAGTTGTTGTTCCTGATGCATGTTGGTAGCACTACATATTGACCATGTAATGTACTTTAGTGCTTATGATCTTACCTGAATTTGAAGCTGTGTGGTGTCAGTGCTGCATGCTGTGACCAGCTATTCATGATGGAGAATTTGATTCCTACTCCTAATTGACAACCAGGTAATAACTGTGATCTATTTTGCTGCTTGTATGTCTAATACTTTTGAAGGTCCATACTGATGTCTGAGTTCATATGAGGTATTTTTTCCCACTTACTTGAAATCAGATTGATGTCTAAGACACCACTTGCCACAAGAATTGCATATTATGTGATGCATGCATTCTTGTGGCAAGTGGAGTCTTAGACATCAATCTGATCTCAAGTATGGACCTTCAAACAAATGTTGTGTAACCCATAACATCCAGGAAAAAATAAGAAGACCACCGTAAGAATTATAGGTACTGAAGAGAATGAAGATTTTCAATTTAAAGTGTCAGTAAATACTTTCAACTCAATTATAGAAGAATTCTTCCCTAACATAAAGAGAGAGATGATCATGCCTCCTTTTCAAATTTGTTGTTATTCTTTACCCAGATTCAAATAGCAGGATTGCACTTTAAATAATTCAGTTTTTAAAATTGTGTCTAAAACTTGTGACAAAATAAATTGAGAAATGGATAGGAGAGTGTCCTCCAAACCTCAACCATGTTAGAGTAAAAAGAAATGGTGATCATGAAGTAAGTGTTTAAGAATAATCGTTTTTAAGAAAGAAGTAAAGAACATTTTATATTTCTACAAAAAGGCCTAAGTAAAGTATAGCTGCTATTAGTAAGGAATATATATTGCACGTACTCACAGGTAGACACAACCAAAATATTATGAAATAAAGATAGATGCCTTTTATTCCTTTTCCTTCCACTTGTGAGTTCCCATAGGCATTTGCACAGCAAGATTCAATATATTGCTCCCATTTCTTCAAAATGTTTTCCATAATGAAAAAATAAGATAATCCTCATACTGGTAGTCAACTAACAAAAGAAATATTCAGTGAGTGCACAAGATATAAGACCAATGATCATACTAAATATTAAAACGTTAATGATTTGAAATCACAGTAAATAATGTCTAAAGGGAAAATTTGAAAAATATTATAGAAACATTTATAATGATAAAAGTTAATAGATACATTTATGAAAGTCACAAATAAATATGTGACATGAAAAGATA
Organism: Apodemus sylvaticus; assembly: GCF_947179515.1. NCBI lineage: Eukaryota > Metazoa > Chordata > Mammalia > Rodentia > Muridae > Apodemus > Apodemus sylvaticus. Next base: position 46,739 of record NW_026263280.1, read on the forward strand.
ACTGTAACTCTTAAATATAAATAATATGATAATGGAAAAGATAGTAAGAAATTTTAAAAAATGAACTATTGTTAAAAATTTTAAACTGGTTTTTATATATATGAACACCCTGACTTTTCCTATATTGGTCTATATGTCTGTTTTGTTCAGAAATTTCTTTGTATTGTGATTGTCTTTTCCTCAAATTGTCTTGAATTGTGGAAACACAAAAAAAGGAGCTGGTGTATATTGTCTTCTGAAGGTGTAATTGTATGGATCTAAAAACTCAAGCCAAAGGCCACTGCTTTCCTGATGCTGATGTTTAGAAGGACTGTCAAAACTTTCATAATAAACTAGATAATATGCAATTTGGAAAACCAAACAGACAACCATACACGCAAACAAACAAACTCTCGAGCATTCAAAAAGTATTTGTAAAGTTGGTCTACTCTCTATAAAAGAAGTCATTTCCATTGCTGCTTGCCTGTGACTCCTATATGGATATCAACATTTATTCTTGGAAGTAAAAAGACATGTACATTTTAAAGTATCCACCTATTTCCTTGCTAAACTAATGATAGAATACTCTGCATTTTTATGAATGCAAAGTTTCTCCAACTCATACAATCCCCATTTGTCTTTCCTGGATATTCTTCATCCTATATTTGCCAGTCTTGCTTGATCATACCAAATCTGTTTCTCTCTCTCTTTATCTCCCTCTCTCCCTCCTGAACTCTTCCAGCTGCCTCTGAGCACGGTGCCTCTCGCATATTAATGACTTTCTTCCCTGGAATAATGGAGTGGCAATTTTTTTATTGGTTTATTTACTTTGATGTGCTCATAAATATGGAATATTTATGATACATATTTCCTTAAGGAAATATAACCTTGTCCAAAACATGTTACTTTTTTCAAAGTATATGAACAGTGGCACCATATGTTTTACTTATAAAACATTTCAGAATATGGTGAATCAAATGTCTAAGAAATACAGGTGCAAATAGTGGCAATCACCCACATCAAAAAAGATATACTAAAGATAATACCAACTCAAATTTGTAGAGAAATAAAGACAATACTTCCTTGTATGATTAGTATATCCTGAGATTCAAATTAGTTATAAAAATACCTTTTCCGTGGAGCTTGGAATTTAGAAACTTTCAATGGGATTTTAATTTTATTTTGCTATCCTCCTCAAAACACCAAACTGGTGACTACAAATGGTTGAAAAACTACTGAGTTTTGTTGGCTCATTAGTACTCAGTACTGATATACCATTGTGATGTCAATAGTCTAAGGCTCATGTCATCTTTCACAGTGACACAGCATTGTCTTTCCTCATACTTAATAGCTTCAATTTTTTAAAATAATTTTATGAAAAATTGTTAAGAATAACATTTTCACAACCATAAATATATGAAAGAGAGAGAGAGATTACCACAATAATATTTCTGCAATAGAAGAAATATATGTATAAAACATTGTGTTATTACATGGCGGAATGCTCTTAGGATTCATGATCTACTATGTTCATAGCAGCCCTATTTATAATTGCCAGATGCTGGAAAGAATCCAGGTATCCCTAAACAGAAAAGTGGATGCAAAAAATGTGGTATATCTACACAATGGTGTACTATTCAGCCATTAGAAACAATGAATTCATGAAATTCTTAGGCAAATGGATGGAGCCGGAGAACATCATACTAAGTGAGGTAACCCAATCTCAAAAGGTGAATCATGGTATGCACTCACTAATAAGTGGATATTAACCTAGAAAACTGGAATACCCAAAACATAAACCACACTTCAAATGAGGTACAAGAAGAAAAGAGGAGTGGCCCCTTGTTCTGGAAAGACTCAGTGAAGCAGTATTCGGCAAAACCAGAAAGGGGAAGTGGGAAGGGGTGGGTGGGAGGACAGGGGGAGAGAAGGGGGCTTACGGGACTTTCGGGGAGTGGGGGGCTAGAAAAGAGGAAATCATTTGATATGTAAATAAAAATATATCGAATAAAATAAAGAAATTACGAAAAAATGTAAAAAAAAATTTGTGTTATTATATATGTGTTTGTTTATAGATAATAGAGAGATAGATAGAAAGATAGAAAGATAGTAAGCTTAGATATCAATATAGATAGATATCGATATAGATATAGATATAGATGGAGATAGAGATAGAGATAAGCATAGAGATAGAGATAGAGATAGAGACAGAGACAGAGATAGAGATAGAGAGAGAGCTAGAGAGAGAGATAGAGAGATAGAGGTAGAGATATTCCCAAAGATTTCTCAATGCCTAAATGTTTCAAACTATCCAGAGTGAACGTGAAAAGATAGCATGTATTCTTCACCAATACTGTGAATCTGAGATTTCAATATATGCAAAAATCACAGGAAGCCTTAAAGACTGTAGAAGACATATACATTTTAGGTACAATTAAGATTAATTAGTAAAGCCAAGAACCATAAAGAACTATGCCTATAACAACCTGGGGGTCTCATTTTAAGTCTTACAATTAATTATATAGCATCTCATGGAAATCAAATAATATATATATATATGATACATAGTTAAAAGATTGGCAGAAAGATACACACACACAAATATATATAGAGAGATATAATAGATATACATATATACATATACATACATATGCTTATACATATATACACATATACATATATACACATATGCACATATACATATATATATAGACACATATACAACACATATGAACTTATACACATATACACATATACAAATATACATATATACACATATACAAATATGCACATATACACATAGACATATATACACATATACACATAGACATATATACATATATATTCCAGCTGCCAATAAAATTATTACTATATGTCAGTATTCCATGCTTCTGAACCATTTAAGAGAAACCTCCTTCAATTCACAAGGAAGGTATTTCTGTACATGGTCATACCTGTCCTCTAAAACTACCTTGATTTTCCTGAAACTACCTGCCAACATCCACTATGATATATTCGAGAACCCTGTTGCTAAAGGCAAGCAGGTTGTGAGACATTCGGATTGCCACTTTTGAGAAGATTGAAGATATCTTTGATTCCCAACTTCCAGGGAAATTATATTGAGACTATTCACCCATGTTGACACTAATAACTATTATGAGACCCATAGTCTGTGGGGTCATTTAAAAGTTCCATTTTGTCTGGAATTCTTCAGCCAGAGTGTCTATTGTGAAATTCCTCGTCATTGCTGCTGCTGAAGTGTGTAATGAGGTTAAGTGTTGTGTGCTTCTACTGGACACCATTTTATGTTTATGATACTACCTGGAACCTGAAACATTGTTTGTGAAAGTACTGCATGTGGTGAAGAGCAATCATAATGGAGTCATGGTTCCTGTTGCTGTTGGAGACCATGATGATGGCTATGATCTTTCTGCTGCTTGAGAATCCATTAAATTCAAAAATCCATAGTGCACTCAAAATCAATTTGAGTTAAGTGTTCTGAGTTGGCCCAGAGATCTGATAGATGTCTGAGATCTTACCTGCAAAAAGAAACTATGTAAATATCCCTGATGAATGCACACATTTATCAATGTTGACCATGTAATTTATAAGATCCTTCTGCCACCAAAAGAGGTAATGATGTTCTGACACTGCAGAAGTAGTTTATGAACATAAAATCTTCTGCCCTCTGAATCCATCTTGAGGTCACTGATATAAACTTGTGGCAATAGACACCATGGTATTGCCAAAGATAGAGGTGACCATTGGCAACCTTATAGTCAGTTATGTGTGCTGTCACTAAGAACCATGTTATTATTTCTAAAATATTAAATAGCTAAAGTACCTGCTGGAACTATGATGATGACAATCATTCCAGTCTGGTCGGTTAGCTCAGTTGGTTAGAGGGTGGTGCTGATAACGACAATCATTCCCGCTAACTCTAGTATTCATAATGAAACCATTTTCATGAAGTTTCTGAAGAGATTATTAATGTCAAGGAAAGTTGAGGCCAGCAGAGTCTAACGTGAAGGTCAAGGTCATTACTGCCCCCTCATGCCATACAGAGTTCTATGTTCTATGATATAGTGAAGCCACCTGTATAATGACAGCAGACACCATTTTATTTCCACTATTCTTTAGGTCTTTCACAGCCATGTGTCAGTGAACCCTGCTGTCTCTTATGTGACCACAATAATATGAGAGTACCACAATAATAAGAGTTGATAATAATATTAATAGTCCAAAATCCTGCCTAATGTCTTAATGAGGTAAATGTTGTGTGTACCTTTGATGCTTTTGATCCTACCTGCAAATTGATAATATGTTGATGTCACTGCTACATGATGTACCCAACAATCATGATGGAGTCCATAGTTTCTAATGCTGATGGAGACCTTCATGATGGCTATGATCTGTGCTTCTGCTTTTGGAATGCTGAAATCAACGTCTGGACTGACACTTGGTATTATATTCAGGTAAGTGTAATGAGCTGGGATTGAAGATCAGAATGATGTCTGAGATACTAACTTCCACAGCTCTGATGACAGCTCTGATGCTTTTTTGTAGCTCCTGCTGTGGACCATGAGTTCAATGATAGATATATCATGAGAAGAGATAGCATTACATTTTTACACTTTTAGATTTTGTAGGCAGCAATGCTGTCAGTAATCTGTTCTTTTACTTAGAACCACATTAATATAAATGATACAAATTGCAATTGGAATCTATGCTGATGACAGTGATGCATGTTTTTCTTACCTGTGAGATAACTGTTGAGAAGTATACTCTCAACTATAGCAAATTTGATGACAATAATATATCCTGATAGTAAAGATGTGCTTCCTGTTCACTGCCATTCATTCTCTGTGAAAATATTTTGAACATCCTGATACTTTCAGGCAATAGAGAGACACCATGATATATCCAAGATTACAAATGCCACAAGCAACCTGGATTTTAATCATCCTTAGTGATACATGGAGCCAAAAGGTGACATCAATTATCCTCTCTATTATGAGAAATATATTGATATCATTTATTTATTGTGAGATTTTAACCACATTGATATCTGTAGTCAGTGTTGTCTCTGAATAGATTGGTGATGTCTATGTTTACTGTGGCAAGAAGTGCCGTATATGAAATTCCAGGTCAATATTCATAGTTTCTAGCTCCCCCCAAAACAAAACAACAACAAAAAACAAAAAACAAACAAACAAACAAACAAACCAAAATGCTGTTGATGGTAGCAATCTGTGTTGCTAAATGAAAAAAGGCTTAATTTCAAGTTCCACACTGAAAGGTATTATCATATTGAGTTAATTTTTAGCTTGCACTAGAAATCATATTGATGTCTAAGATCCTACCTACCATGAAAACTATGGCAACATTTCTGACACATTCATGTATTATATCTTTTTAGACCTTGTTATAAGTAATATCCTTGCTGCTAACAGAAAAGTAATTGATGTGATTGAATCATCCTGTCACTGTAGAAGAGCTCTATGCCCATAATTACTTCTGTTCTCTGAATCTATGCTGACGCCAGTGATATAGCTGTCAATAGTCTTTGTAATATGTCCTGGATCCATACTGCCAATAGCAAACATCCTAATAGAAATTTGTGACAGTGTACCATCTCCATGTGGGTCAAGAAGCCAGCTATTCACCCAGTGACACAGAGGAGACATCCAGAACCAGTGAGAACTGTTCTGCAGCTCATAGTAGCCCATGAGGAACACTCACGGAGGAGCCTTCCAATTTCTGTCTCTGGCTTTGGACTATACTCTGCCATGCATGAAGGTAGCTAAGCACTGAAGAGTGCATAAAGTTCTAGCAGTATAGTAAGACAACTTCTGCTGCTCAGAGGAAACAGCCAGGACCATATGGACACAAGAGCCTAGACACAGCCTGGGACTGGATTCTTCCAATTACTGCCTGGACCCAGAGTTGAACTGGGACTCATTTTTACATACCCAAATATAACTACAAGAGAGTGGTTTTCACAGAAGTACTTACACACCAGTGTACACAGAGAGAATGGCCCTCCCAGGAGCACAGAGAAGCTACAGTCAGACACAGCAACAGCAGCTTACAATAGAGATAACCAGATGACTAGAGGCAAAGTCAAGAACATCACCAACAGAAATGAAAGCAACATAGCTCCATAAGAACCATATTCTCTAAGAATAGGAAGTTCTAGATACCCCGGCACACCAGAAAAGCAACGCCTGGCTTTAAAATCACACCTCATGATGCTGATAGAAGATTTCAAGGAAGACATAAATAACTCCTTTAAAGAAATCCAGGAGAACATAAGTCAAAAGGTAGAAACCCTTCTAAAGGAAACACAAAAATCACTTAAAAACATACAGGAGAATATATGACAACAGATAGAAGCCCATAAAGAGAAATCACAAAAATTCCTGAAAAAATGAAGGAGAACATGGGTCAACAGGCATAAGTCCTGAAAAAAAAAAAGTCCCTAAGAGAATTAAAGGAAAACATAAACAAACAAGTGAAAAAAATGAGCAAAACCTTCCAGGATCTAAAAACAGAGATAAATACAACTCTTAATAACAAAGGGAGACATATTTGGAGGTAGAAAACAAATTTGGAGAAAGAAATCAGGAGTCATAAATGCAAACAAATACAAAAAATACAAGAGATAGAAGAAAGAATTTCAGGTGATGAAGACACACTAGAAAGCATTGACTCTACAGTCAACGAAAATGCAAAATGCAAAAATTATTAACCCTAATCATACTAGAAGACGAGGACACAATAAAAAGACCAAAACTAAGGATTATAGGTATAGAAGAGAGTGATGATTTACAACATAAGGGCCAATAAATACTGTCAACAAATTTTAGAAAACTACCCTAACCTAAAAAGAGAGATACCCATGAACATAAGAGAAGCCTACAGAACTCCAATTAGATTGGATCAGAACAGAAATCCCTCCTGTCACATACTAACTAAAATACCAAATATGCTAAGCAAAGAAAGAATATTAAAGCAGTGAGTGAAAATTGTCAAATAACATATGAAGCTAGACGTATCAGAATTACAGTGGACTTCTCACCAGAGACTGTGAAATCCAGAAGATGCTGAGCAGATATCATGCAGAACCTAAGGGAACACAAATGCCAGCCCAAAGTATTATATCCAGAAAAAAATCTCAATTTCCTTAGATTGAGAAACCAAGGTATTTCGTTAAAAAAAAAAAAATAATAATTTTTCCACAAATCCAGCCCTTCCAAGAATAATGAATTGGAAAACAAGAACAAATGGATTGAAACCACACAAGGGAAAAGACAAGAAAATACTCTTTAAAGAAACCACACTAATAAAAAAGATAAATATAATATATATAAAGATAAAGATAATATAAAGAAGATAGCCACACTAATATAAAATTAACATAAAAAATTGCAGGAAGAAACAATCACCATTTCTTCATATTTGTTAACATCATTGGATTCAATTCCCCCAGTAAAGACACAGAATTACAGACAAGATATGGAAAGACGACTCGATATTTCTCTGTATAAGTGAAATACATCGCAGTGTCAAAGCCAAACACTACCTCACAGTAAAAGGCAGGATAACAGTTTTAGATGCAAATGGTGCAAGGAAGCAAGCTTGAGTAGCCAATTTAATAACGGATAAGATTGTCTTTCATCCAAAAGTTATCAAATAAGACAAAGAACACCTTATACTCAATAAAGGAAAAATCTACTGTCGCAACCACCCTCGCCGGCAAGGAATGACGCAACACAGGAAGATCTTCTTCAAGCAGTTTACTCAGGACCCTTGTACTTCTTCTTCTCCCCTGTACTTCTTCTTCTGACCCCGAGAGAATCAGCCCAGCCCTTAAATACTAATAACCGGCCAATCAGGCTTAGCCACCTGGGCATTGCTGATAGGTTGTTTCCACGCAGAAGGCACAAGACTCAACAGGCTCCTCCCAGATAAGGACTTGTTAACTGTTAACGACAGTTAATGGCAGTTAACGACAGTTAGGGCAAGCAGCTCCCTACAGTTCCTCCTTTTTCTTTTTAAACACGCATTCAGGCTAGAGTAGAGGTTTGACCTCTGATATATCATTTGCCCCTCGGGTGGACACATGGACCTTGTTTCGATGCCCTTCTGAGCCATCAGCCCAGTGGATTTCGTCAAACCCATCCGGTACCTTTTGCTCAGATATGGGTTCTGGGGTACCAACCTGTATGCAGTCAAACATGCTCCCCTCAAGGGCTCTTCAATCATGGGCCCCTGAGTGCAGTGCTTAGCCTCGCATCCTGAGCGTGGAAAGCATCTTATTAGGCCTTCATGGCTGCCAGCAAGGCCTAGGAGGACTGTCCAGCTTCAATGGCTGTGAATGCCTGTACCATCATTGCAACCTGTCTTTGTTGGATAAACCTCATTCTGCAGATGCACCGCAGGCAAGCAATTGAAAGTACTATCAAAAGGATGGCAAGGGCATAGTTTTCATTTACACTCCCTCCTCTTTATCTAAAGGTGAATAAGGTATATCATGAGACTTGTTAGAACTAGAAAGACAAGAAAACAGCTTAGCATCATGGCGTATCGGCATGGGTCTTGGGAACACCGACAAAATCGCCCATCTTGGCTCCATCTACACCAGCATCAACGTCTCGCAGAGAATCAGTAACAGCAGGAGGATCTTCATTTTTATTGCAGCATCTGGTCAGCCGCTCAGGCACCCACAGTGGATCTTGTTGAGTCTGAGCAACCACACAATCAGAAACTCCCGCCCACGCCAACACTGGATCAGGGCCATGCCATAATCCAGTAATCACATCCTTCCATTTAACATAACCCTTCAAGGTATTATTAGGGCATTGGTGCCGATCAGCTGCAGCCAAACCATCATTATCCAGATTCAAAAAATTTAAAGTAAATAATGCCAATGAAAGTTGTTCTTTGGGTGTTCTACCATACCCAATTCCCTCTTTTTGTTTTGTTAAACAAAGAGCCTCAACTTGAGCCACCGAGAAAGCAGTGGATATTCCATAATTTCGAACTGATTTGGCCAGAGATTTAATAACTTTAAAGTCTAAAGGCTCATGACTCCTTTGCCCTTGTGGATTCTGAAACACTGGATAAGCTAAAGAGAGCTCGGTGCGAACCTGTGACCAAACTCCTGGACAAAAGGAATTCCCTGTATACTGGGTAGTCTCTAGATTAGGTGGAGGAGTGGAAGGTGCTGGTGGGGTGGGGACGGCCACACCCATTGATGGCACTGCCACCCCTGACTTATCTCTAAGTTTCTTCCTCTGTTTTAGGCTTGCTCCCTCCAACTGTTCAACCAGAGCATGTATCTCCTCCTCCTCAAGATCAGAACCTTCCGAACTGAAATCTCCTAACCCTTCTGAGGCAGGGTAGAGAGACTTTGCCCCTTTTTCCTTAACACTCTCTGCCTTTTCTGATCTTTCCTCATATAAGATTTCTAAAGCAGTTTGTCCATCCTCTACGGCCTTACAGCATTTTTTATCTTCTAAACAGCCCCTAACAAGCTTCCAAATAGGTTTTACTCCTCCTTTGAGTGTGCCTTGATTCCAGGCTAAGTCCAGATCCTTCCCTAACCTATCCCAGCAGGCACCTTTAGGCTGCCATAAACAGCGAACCAGGGTGCCACGGTATTACATTCATTAAGAAATCTCTCTAAGGTCGATTTCTTGACCTTTAAATTCTTTGATAAAAGCAGCTCCTAAAGGGCCAGAAAAATTGGATGAGACTGTGAGGTCCCCATTTTAAAAATTAACGCTCTAAGTCCTTTTACTTGCAATCACCAGGGGTACACATCGGTCAGCAAAACCAGAACACGACTCCCCAAAAAAGAATGCAGGAAAAAATGTAGGACACTGCTATCAGAGCAAGGTCCATAAATTGTAACTCTTTACTTTTCACTAGGTTGCTATAAATTGCAACTCTTTACTTTTCACTAGGTTGCTATTCTGCAAGCTTAAACCTCCGCGGACTTTACTTTCACTTTCGGTTTGCCTTCTGCAACCTTTTCTCTCCCTCTTTGTCTACAGAGAGGAGCAGGCTGCCCGTTTTTAATGGTCCCTTATGTCCCACCTTACCTTGGGAACTTTATCGCTCCACACCAGAGTCTTTATAGCCTCTTGTACTGAGGACCTTTCCCTTTGTCCCTCCTTACCTGGGAACTTTATTTTCTCTCACCGAAAACTTTACTTTGTCCCATTTACTGGGGAACTTTATAGTCTCTCAATACCGAGAACTTTACCTTGTCCCATTTAACCGGGAATTTTATAGTCTCTCAATACCGAGAACTTTATCTTGTCCCATTTAACTGGGAACTTACCAGCGCGCTACCCTGACTGCGAGAAGTTCTGAATTTCAAACTCCACGAACGAGGAGAGTTTTCCGGGTTTCTGCACCAGTTGTCGCTACCACCCTCACCGGCAAGGAATAACACAACACAGGAAGATCTTCTTCAAGCAGTTTACACAGGACCCTTGTACTTCTTCTTCTCCCCTGTACTTCTTCATCTCCCCTGTACGTCTTCTTCTCCCCTGTACTTCTTCATCTCCCCTGTACTACTTCTTCTTCCCTGTACTTCTTCTTCTCCCCTCTACTTCTTTTTTCCTGTACTTCTTCTTTTCCCCTGTACTTCTTCTGACACCCGAGAGAATCAGCCCAGCCCTTAAATACTAATAGCCAGCCAATCAGACTTAGCTACGTGGGCATTGCTGATAGGTTGTATCCACGCAGAAGGTGCAAGACTCAACAGGCTCCACCCAAATAAGGACTTGTTAACTGTTAACGACAGTTAATGACAGTTAACGACACTTAGGGCAAGCAGCTCCCTACAATCTACGATGATGAACTCTCAATTCTGAACATCTATGCTCCAAATAAAAGGGAATCCTCATTTATAAAAGAGACTTTAAAGCCTACATCACACCCCACACAATAATTGTGGGTGACTTCAAGACCTCATTCTCTTCAATGGAACATATCACTGTAACAAACACTAAACAGACACAGTTAAACTAAAAAAGTTTGGAACAAATGGATTTAATAGATACCTGTAGAACATTCCATCCTAAATCAAAACATTATACCTTCTTCTCAGCACTTCAAGGTATCTTCCCCAAAATTAAATATATAATTTGTCAGTAAACAGACCTCAGCAGATATAACAAGATCAGTCTAATTCCCTGAATCCTATCAGATAACTATGGAGTAACGGTGGTCTTCAATAGCAACATAAAGAATAGAAAGTCACATATATATGGAAAATGAACACTGATACCCAGGTCAAGGAATAAATAAAGAAAAAAATCAATGATTTTTTTAGACTTTAAAGAAAAGGAAGGCACAACATTGCCAAATATATGGGACACAATGAAATTGCTGCTAAGAGGAAAATACTTAGCACTGAATGCCTCTAAAACTAAGCTTCAGAGAGTCTGCACTAGCAGCTTAATAGCACACCTGAAAGACTTAGAACAAAAAGAAGCAAATACACTCAAGAGAAGCAGAAGACAAGAAATCATCAAACGCAGGGATGAAATCAACCAAGTTGAATCAAAAATAACTATACAAAAAAATCAACAAAGCAGGAACTGTTTCTTTTTTTATTTTTATTTTATTCAATATATTTTTCATTTACATTTCAAATGATTTCCGCTTTTCTAGAACCCCACTCCCTAAAAGTCCCATCAGCCCCCTTCCCTCCCCCTGTTTTCCCACCCAACCATTCCCACTACCCTGTTGTGGTTTTGCCCTATACTGCTTCACTGAGTCTTTCCAGAAAAAGAGGCCACTCCTCCATTCTTGTACCTCATTTGATGTGTAGATTATGTTTTGGGTATTCCAATTTTCTAGGTTAATATCCACTTATTGGTGAGTGCATACCTTTTGAGTCTGGGTTACCTCACTTAGTATGATGTTCTCTAGCTCCATCCATTTGCCTAAGAATTTCATGAATTCATTGTTCCTAACGGCTGAATAGTACTCCATTGTGTAGATATACCACATTTTTTGCATCCACTCTTCTGTTGAGGGATACCTGGGTTCTTTCCAGCATCTGGCAATTATAAATAGGGCTGCTATGAACATAGTAGAGCATGTATCCTTATTACATGGTGGGGAATCCTCTGGATATATGCCCAGGAGTGGTATAGCAGGATCTTCTGGAAGTGAGGTGCCCAGTTTTCAGAGGAACCGCCAGACTGATTTCCAGAGTGGTTGTACCAATTTGCAACCCCACCAGCAGTGGAGGAGTGATCCTCTTTCTCCACACCCTTGCCAACACCTGCTGTCTGCTGAATTTTTAATCTTAGCCATTCTGACTGGTGTAAGGTGAAATCTCAGGGTTGTTTTGATTTGCATTTCCCTAATGACTAATGAAGTTGAGCATTTTTTTAAGATGCTTCTCTGCCATCCGAAGTTCTTCAGTTGAAAATTCTTTGTTTAACTCTGTACCCCATTTTTTATTAGTGTTATTTGGTTTTCTGGAGTCTAACTTCTTGAATTCTATATATATTGGATATTAGCTCTCTATCTGATGTAGGGTTGGTGAAGATCTTTTCCCAATTTGTTGGTTGCCGATTTGCCTATTTGATGGTATCCTTTGCTTTACAGAAACTTTGTAATTTTATGAAGTCCCATTTGTGAATTCTTGATCTTAGAGTATAAGCTATTGGTGTTCTGTTCAGGAAATTCCCCCCTCTACCAATGTCCTCAAGGGTATTCCTCAGTTTCTTTTCTATTAGCTTCAGAGTGTCTGGCTTTATGTGAAGGTCCTTGATCCATTTGGATATGAGCTTAGTACAAGGAGACAAGGATGGATCAATTCGCATTCTTCTGCATGCTGACCTCCAGTTGAACTAGCACCATTTGTTGAAAAGGCTATCTTTTTTCCATTGGATGTTTTCTGCCCCTTTTTCGAGGATCAAGTGGCCCTAGGTGTGTGGGCTCATTTCTGGATCTTCAATCCTGTTCCATTGATCCACCTGCCTGTCATTGTACCAATACCATGCAGTTTTTAAACCTATTACTCTGTAGTTTTGCTTGAGGTCCGGGATACTGATACCCCCAAAATTTCTTTTATTGTTGAAAATAGTTTTAGCTATTCTGGGTTTTTTAATTGTAGATGAATTTGAGGATTACTCTTTCTAACTTTGTGAAGAAGTGAGTTGGGATTTTGATGGGTATTGTATTGAATCTGTATATTGCTTTTGGCGCCCCATGACAAAATCAAATTTACACAATATCTTTCCATGAACCCAGTTCTGCAAAGAATAATAGAAGGAAAACTCCATTACAATGAGTGAAACCATACCCTGGAAAAAACATGATAGTATACTTTCTTCATCAAACCCAAAAGAAGATAACCACTCAAATATAAAAATGACATTCAAAAAAGACAGGAAGAAATAATCACTATTCCTTAATATCTCTTAAGATCAATGGACTCAATTCTCCAATAAAAGACATAGACAAACAGACTGGATACGGAAAAAGGACCCTACATATTGCTGCGTATAGGAAACACACCTAAATGTCAAAGACAAATACTACCTTATAGTAACAGGCTCGAAGACAATTTTACAAGTCAATGGTCCTGGGAAACGAGCCAGAGTAGCCATTATAATATAAGATAAAATTGACTTTCAACCAAAAGTCATCAAAAGAGACACTGAGGGACACTTCTTGCTGGTCAAAGGAAAAATCCACCAAGAAGAACATTCAATTCTGAACATCTATGCTCCAAATGCAAGGGCACCCTCATTTGTAAAAGAAACTTTACTAAATTCAAAGCACACATTTCACCTAACACAATAATTGTGGGGGATTTCAAATCTCCAATCTCCTATATGGGCAGATCAGGAAAACAGAAACTAAACAGGGACACAGTAAAACTATTGAAGCTTTGGACCTATTGGATTTGACTGATATTTATAGAAAGTTTCACCTTAAGCAAAAAAATATAACTTTTTCTCAGCACCTCATGGTACCTTCTCCAAAATCGACCATATAATTGGTCACAAGACAGACCTCAACAAATACAAGAAGATAGAACTAACCCCATGCCTCCTATCAGACCACTATGGAGTAAAAGTGGTCTTCAGTAGCAACAAAAACAACAGAAAACCCACATATACGTGGAAACTGAACAATATTCTCCTCAATGATACCTTGGTCAAGGAAGAAATAAAGAAAGAACTTAAAGACTTTTTAGAACCCAATGAAAATGAAGACACAACATACCCAAATCTTTGGGACACAGTGAAAGCAGTGTTAAGAGGAAAACTCATAACCCTGAGTGCCTCCAAAAAGAAAATGGAGAGAGCATACTCTAGCAGCTTAATGACACACCTGAAATGGTGGAACAAAAAGAAACTATTTCACCCAGGAGGAGTAGAAGACAGGAAATCATCAAACTCAGGGCTGAAATCAATCAAGTGGAAACAAAGAGAACCATACAAAGAATCAATGAGTCCAGGAGCTGGTTCTTTGAGGAAAATAACAAGATAGATAAACCCTTAGCCAGACTGACCAAAGGGCACAGAGAATGTATCCAAATTAACAAAATTGGAAATGAAAAGGGAGATATTACAACAGAAACTGAGCAAATACAAAAAAAAAATATATATCAGATCCTTCTACAAAAGCCTATACTCAACACAACTGGAGAATCTGGAGGAAATGGACAATTTCCTAGACAGACACCAATTACCAAAATTAAATCAGGACCAAATAGATCATCTAAATAGTTCCATAACCCCAAAAGAAATAGAAGGAGTCATAGAAAGTCTTCCAACCAAAAAAAGCACAGGACTAGATAGTTTCAGTGCATATTCTATCAGATCTTCAAAGAAGACCTAACACCAATCTCTTCAAACTATTCCACAAAATAGAAAGAGAAGGAACACTACCTAATTCTTTCTATGAAGCCACAATTGCACTGATACCAAAACCACACAAGGATCCAACAAAGAAAGAGAACTTCAGACCAATTTTCCTTATGAACATCGTTGCAAAAATCCTCAATGAAATTATTGCCAACCAAATTCAAGAACACATCAAAATGATCATCCATCATGATCAAGTAGGCTTTATCCCAGGGATGTAGGGTTGGTTCAAAATACGGAAACCCATCAATGCAATCCACTACATAAACAAACTCAAAGAAAAAAAAAAAACACATGGTTATTTCATTGAATCCTGAAAATGCATTTGACAAAATTCAGCATCCTTTCATGCTTAAAGTCTTGCAAACAACAGGAATTCAAGGTCCATACATAGTAAAAGCAATATACAACAACCTGGTATCCAGCATCAAACTAAATGGAGAGAAAGTCGAAGCAATCCCACTAAAATGTGGGACTAGACAGGGCTGCCCCCTTTCTCCTTATCTTTTCAATATTGTAATGGAGGTTCTAGCTCGGGCAATTAGACAATATAAGAGGAGGTCAAAGGGATACAAATTGGATAGGAAGAAGTCAAACTATCATTATTTGCAGATGGTATGATAGTCTACCCAAGTGACCCAAAAACCTCCACTAGAGAACTCCTACAACTGATAAACAACTTCAGCAAAGTGCAGGTTGTATAATCAACTCAAGCAAATCAGTAGCCTTCTTATACTCAAAGGATAAGCAGGCTGAGAAAGAAATTAGGGAAATGACCCCCTTCACAATATCCACAAACAGTAAAAAGTATCTTGGGGTGACTCTTACCAAACATGTGAAAGATCTGTATGACAAGAACCTCAATACCCTGAATAAGGAAATTGAAGAAGACCTCAAAAAATGGAAAAACCTCCCATGCTCATAGATCGGCAAGATTTATATAGTTAAAATGACCATTTTGCCAAAAGCAATTTATAGGAACTGGTTCTTAGAGAAATCAACAAGATAGATAAACTTTTAGCCAGACTAACCAGAGGGCACATAGACCTTATTCAAATTAACACAATCAGAAATGAAACAGGAGAGATAACAACAGAAACTGAGAAAATTCAAAAAATTTTCAGACTTTACAACAAAATCCTATACTCAACACTACTGGAAAATCTGAATAAAATATATATGTTCACAGACAGTTACCTACTACCAAAATTTAATCAGGATCAGACAAACAATTTAATGTCCCATAACACCTAATGAAATAGAAGTGGCCTTGACAGTCTCCCAACCAAGAAAAAAGTAAATGAAAAGAAAAAAAAAATCCCAGGACGAGATGGTTTTAGTTCAGAATTTTATCAGACCTTCAAAAGAGACCTAATACAAATACTCTTTAAATTATTTCTCAAAGCTGAAATAGAAGGACCACTATCTAATTTGTTCTTTGAAGCCAGAATTACTCTGATACCAAAATCACACCATGATCTAACAAGAAAGATATCTGTAGAATAATTTCCCTTTTGAATATCAGTTCAAAAATACTCAATAAAATTCTTGCCAACTGAATCCAAGAATGCATCAAAATGATCATTCAAAATGATCAAGTAGATCTCATCCCAGGGACGCAGGAATTGCTCAATATATGGAAAGCTATCAATATAATCCACTACATAAACAAACTCAAAGGAAAGGAAAAAAAAAAAAAAAAAAAAACCACGATCATTTCATTAGATACTGAAAAAGCATTTGACAAAAGTCAGCATCCTTTCATATTAAAATTTTGGAAAAAAACAAGAATTCAAGGCTCATATCGAAACATAGTACAGGCAATATACAGCAAACCAGTAGCCAGCATCAAACTAAATGGAGAAAAACTTGAAGCAATCACACCAAAATCAGGGACTCGACAAGGCTGCCCTTTCTCTCCATACTTACACAATATAGTTTTTAATATTCTAGTTAGAGCAATGCGACAACAAAAGGGGGTCAAATGGATACAGATTGTAAAGGAAGAAGTCAAATTATTACTATTTGCATATGATATGACAGTATATTTAAGAGACACAAGAAATTCCACAACAGAACTCCTACAGCTGATAAACAACTTCAGCAATGTGACTGGATATAAAATTACCTCAAGCAAATCACATTCCTTTTTTCATCATTCCTTCTATATGCAGTTTTTCCTTAAAGAAAGTCACACACACACACACACACACACACACACACACACACACACAAATAATATTTTCTAATTTATTTTGCTGCTCTCTTTTTACCTTTCCATGTTTTTCTTTTTTTAATTTGATATATTCTTTATATATTTCAAATGATATCCCCTTTCCTTGACACCCCTCCCATAAGCTCCCTATCCTCCTCCTGTACCCCAATCACCTCTTCCCATTTCCCTGTCCCCTACATTGCTGCTCTGAGCCTTTCCAGGACCAGGACCTCAACTTCCTTCTTCTTGGGAATGATTTGATATGTAAGTTGAGTCTTGTGTATTCCAAGCTTCTGGGTAATAGTCACTTATCAGTGAATGTATTCCTTGTCTATTAATTTGCAATTGGGATGCCTACCTCAGTATGGCATTCTCCAGTTCCACACACTTCCCTAAAATTATATGATTTCATTGTTTATAATAGTTTAGTAGTATTCAATAGTGTAAATATATCATATTTTCTGAATACATTGCTCCATTCTATTTTTTTTCAGAATCCTTCCCAGATTTGTGACTTTTCAATTATTTTATGATTGGTTGAGTATGACCCGTGTGTGTGTGTGTTTGTGGATATGACTGTGTGTATGTGTGTGTTTGTGTTTGGTGTGTGTATATATGTGCGTGTGTGGACCTGGGTGTGAAAATCTGTATGGAACACACTGTTAAGCTAATACGTTGTTCTAAAACTGAAGATATTTAATTTGCCTCTCTCACATTCAGGAGACAATATGACAAAATGTAAACACTGATTCAAAATTATATATATATATATATATATATATATATATATATATATATATATATATATATATATATGTGTGTGTGTGTGTGTGTGTGTGTGTGTGTGTGTGTGTGTGTGTTTGTGTGTGTGTGTTTGTGTGTTTGTGTGTGTATATGTTTATACACACACATATATTTACATATACATTATATATAATTATTTAAATATTTCAAATGTGTGATGTTTTTGAAACATGATACTAAAGACAAAAGTTTCAACACTGTCTATTGTACCGTGTAACAGTCAAAATATAAGCATATTATGTAACTTTACTAAATGATATGCATGCACAATCACACACAAGCATGCATACACATGTCTGCATGAAATGAAATAATTTGTCCTTATATTTTCTTTCAATCACAAGACATCTAATTGTGTATATATGATCCAAAATTCAAAAGGATTATTTAAAATTAAAATCTATAATTTAAATATCTGATAATAGATACTCTTCATTATAAGTGGAAATATTGACAATCATCTCCTATGAAAATAATAATGCTCTTAATATAATATGAATGACAATCTCAAAATAATATTAATTGTTATTAATAGACAGCAGAAGTAGGACAAACATATGGTCTTTCATCAACATTCATTTTAGCTTCTTTTACTCTCCAATATTTAAGTAAATTTCACTTATACCAACTATACTTAGAAGGCACGTTTTCAGTTTATACATTTTTTTTTTCATTTTCACTCAAGTGAGTTGATTACTTTATTGAAAAACTGTGAGTATTTCCAAGTGTGGACTAAATGTGAGTTGAGAGGAAATGACAAGAAGGATGACAAACTGAAAGACAGTTTGGATATTCATATATTTTGAACCTGCATCAGTCAGACACTTCCATTTTCTATGCTGGGAACTTAAAGTGACTCATCAGGGTTGAAAATGAAATTTACCCAATTATTCTCTTCTGAATATTTCATTTTCAAACAATTTTTGAAGTGGATCTTCAGAAATATTATGTAAGGGAGGCCAGAAATTTATTTCCCAAACTAAGTAAAGAATATTATTGATGTGTGTTCTCCCAGCCATATACAAACTTCAGAGAACACAGCTTAAATTGTTTACTTGACAATGTCAGAATCAACTTCATACCTTCTAGATTAATATGAAGGCTATGAAGCTGGGCAGTGGAGATAATATATTATGACCTCCATGGTCATAAGTTACAGTGCAACCTTGAATATGGTTTCATTTAATCACAGCACTTTTCTCTAGCATATGCAGAATTACCAAACAGGAAATATTAGTTGTCAGCAGTTTCCTGTGGTTAGTAGCTGTTATTAATAGGGATATCAGCTGCTTCTTGACTCTTTATACTAATTAGGAATCTATGAAGTCAAGAGGCTTATATGCGATGCCATTTGTGTACAAGGATCATACTCAGGGATTTCCACTCTTGCTTCTACACTCTATCTGGAAACAACAGGCAAGAGGACACTTGCTTCTCATATTTTAAATATTTTATTTTGAGAACATGTCTCACTATATAGTCAATTAACATGACAAAATTTCAATACTCATTAGCCAGCTTTAACAATTCTAGTGTCACTGGAATGTGCTTGAACATCTGACTCCTTTTCAAGATTAGTGTTATTCTTTCCCCAGATTCAAATAGCAGGATTGCACTTTAAAAACTTCATATGTTAAAAATGTGTCTAAAATTTGTGACAAAACAAGTTGAGAAATGGATAGGAGAATGTCTGCCAAACCTCAAGCATGGTAGACTAAAAAGTAGTTGTGATCATGAAGTAATTACATAAGTATAATCTTTTAAAAAAAGAAGTAACTATCATTTTATATTTGTTCAAAAAGTCGAAATTAAAGAGTCACCACTAATAGTAAGGGATATATGTTGCACATACTCACAGATTACTAGACACAACCCCAATAGTATGAAATAATATATTGTCTTCTGAAGGTATAATTGTATTGATCTAAAAACTCAAGGCAAAGATCATTGCAGTTGTGATTCTGAAGTTCAGCTGTGCTGTCAAACTTTTATAGTAAACTAGATCATTGTCAAATTGAAATACGAAACAACCATAGAAGCAAACAATCAAACAAACTCTCCAGCATTCAAAAAGTATTTGTGAAGTTGGTTTAGTCTAGAAAAAGGAATCATATCCCTTGTGCTAGCTATATGGGTATCAACATTGATTCTTGGAAGTGAAAATACATGTACATTTTAAAGTCTCCACCCAGATTTCTATACTTCTACAAAACTCTCCATCTCATGTGCTAAGTTAATGAGAGAACCCCCTCTTGATCTTTATGAATGCAAAGTATTCTTTCTTCTATATTTCCCACTATTGACCATACCAAATCTGTTTTTTTCTCTCTCTCTCTCTCTTTTTACTCTGACCACTTCCAGCTGTCTTGAGCATGGTTCCTCTCATATCTTAGTGAAATTCTTCCATGTAATAATGGAGTGGCAAATATTCTGGTGGTTTCTTTGCTGTGATGTGTTCATATAAATGGAATAATTATGATATATATTTTCTTACGGAAATATAACTTTGCTCAAAACATTTTACTTTTTTCAAAGAATATAAACAGAGGCACCATATGTTTAATTATTAAACATGTTGGAATCCTGTGAATAAAAGTGGCAAAGAAATACAACTGCAAATAAGTGTTATCACCCATATCAAATAATAATATCAAGATATATTAAAGGTAGTACCAATTCAAATTTGTGGAGAAATAAAGACAATACTTCCTGATATGATTGGTATATCATGAGATTCAAATTAATTAGAAAAATACCTTTTCAGTGGAGCTTGAAGTGGATAACCTTTCAATGGAATTGAAAATTTTTTTTGCCTTCCTCCTCTTGAACACCAAACTGGTGACTACAGATGGTAGAAAACTACTGATTTAGGTGTCCTCAATAGTTCTTTTGGTCCAGTTAGCTGCAGCCCATTGGGCAGGAAGTATATCTGGCCCCTCTCCATTTTAGAGAGTATGCTTTACTCCAAAAGAGAGTAGGAACAGTACAGGGTAACCCTGAAAATAAATTGGCTACCCACCCCATCCCTAGGTCGACCATTCTTCGACTAGTCCATGAATATAGTTTGGTTCCAGTGGCCTCTTGGACTCAAGATCTTTTCTTAGAAACAGCACCATTGATTTGGAAGACTGAGTGTTGAGCACCAAGAACTGAGTGGGTTTCTCCTCCACTCCTATAGTTATCCAGGGTTGGGGGAGGATGTCAGAAACCTCATCTCCACTAGTAACTGTCTTTACCCAGGGCTAACACTTGGGTTTGCATTTGGGGACACTTTTCCCAAGACCTGGGAATTCCTGCTCCCTGCTTCTCTTTGTTAAGGCACACTCTGGCTCAGTGGCCTCTCTCCTTATAGTATGCACATTGGTCCTTTTCTGTCTCTCTTTTTTTCTTCTTTTTAAATTATTATAGCCAGGATTCTCTGTAGCTTCCTTTTATGTCATTTTTTTTCTCCGTTTCTTCTCCTCCTCTGTCTCCCTGTCTCAGCAAACTGTACTAAATCTCTCTACAGACTTTTTCACCAAAATACACTAAATCCTTCTACAGACTTTCTCAGCAACCTGCAAAACTCTTTAGCTCTGAAGCTTTTTCCTGATATCTCTACTAACCCCATCTATAAAAGCCATTGTCATAGTAGCTTTATATTACTTGCCCTTGAATTTATACTGTATATATTGGCAGAATGCCTCTATGAGCTACTCTAGTAAAACTGCATGTGGCTCATCTGGTCCCATCTTAACCTTTCATACCTTGGTCTAATTTGTGGGCTGCCATGCTCTCAAGACCTGCCAATGCAGTGTGGTGTTGGTCTTTTAGGTGCCTCTTACCTTTTGTCTGAGGGGGTAAACTTTTTGACTTCCTGTATTACAAATAAAACAGTCTCAAAGAGATTAATTAGTCTCTTGGGAAATATATCCTCAGAGAGGAGCTACCACGATATCAAGATAGGGGGTCTCAGGTCCTCTCCTGCTCCACTCTGTGGTCCTTTCTAAATATCAATTGAACATAATTATTACCATTTTGTAAATTATAAACTATAAGATAGACATAACACCTTGTTTATCATCCCTGTCAATTAAATGGAACCCTTTCATCTGTATTACCTTAAAAGACTGCCAGAATTAACACTTAAAAATTAACATGGTAAGAATTGACTCATGTTCTGGCTTTTGTGTCACATAAAATGTTTGAAATTTGAAACAAATTTCAAAAATTTAAAATCAATTATTTAAATCTGTATCAGCTTTCTCAGGATTAAACAGCTAGAGCTGTCTGTGAGACTAACATTCTTCAACCCCATTAGAATTTTAAGAGTGACCATTATTAACTGAAAATAAATTGAGAGCTTAACACAGCTTTTAAGACTTATACATCATATTTCATGGATTTTTGATGTTTTTGAAAAATAAATATCTATGCAAATTAATGTGGACTGTTGTCTGTTAAACTACCTTTAACTATTTCTGATTAAAACCTAGAAAACACACTAACAATAAACTCAGAGCCTTATATTTCTATTTGGCCCTAAACTCACAGGTTTAAACATCTCAGATCGGTAATAATAACAACAAAAACTGGGAGTAAGTCCTGTACTTTCAATTTTTTAATATTTATACCAATGAAAATCTTGATTTTGTATCAAAATAAAACCTGTATCAAAAAAAAAAACAAAACAAAACAAAACTTATGCCTTGACCTTAACAATTATAATGATTTAGAATCACAAAGACATATTTTTTCACTTAATATTTTAGAATCTTGTCTCCTGGTGGTCTCTCTTCTTTTGACTTCTCTCCCAAAGGAACAATATAACCACAAAGTTTAACAATCACATCGATCAGAAGCGGCGGCGGCGAGGGTGGCAGCAGCGGTGGCAGTGGCTGTGGCAGCAGTGCAGCAGTGGCTGGTCCAGCCATAGGGCCATCAGCAGTGGAACCAAGGTGACACAGGGTCCAGTTAGGCCCTGTGCCCACGACCACTGACCTTCGCTGGCCAGCAAGGCTGCAAGCAGCTGTGGATTTATGGTGCCTTTCACCGCACAGAAGCCACATCCGAACTCTGCCTTCCGCCAGCCACTAGAGACTCCCCTTCATCTTGGTTTCAGACTACAGAGAGATCAGACAGACTGAGGTACACAAACATAACCCGAGGCCAACATCGCAGTGGTCTAAGCTTGACGGGCATTGGCCTGCACCCAGGCCCTGGGATGTTCGAGGGTGGGGGCAGTCGGGGTGCCAACCCAGCCAGGAGGTTTTTATGCCTGCGCCAGCATGCACGCTGCCATTTTGCCTACAGGACGCCAGAGGGCTCTAGCAGGCAAAGCCGGCTAACAGGCATAGCCTGAGGCTAACAAAGCAGGGTTCTAGGCCCCAACAGGCCCCGGACTGACATCAAGAACTGGGCAGCTTGTTGAGCAATCTGTGTGTCAACCCACCCAGGAGGTTGTTAGCCCAGCAGACTCTCCCAGCACTTTCATGGAGTGCAAGTCCACACGCCCGCCATCCTGGCCACCTGACAGACCCTATTAATAGTCATTGCCTGAGGGGAACTTTGCTAGGACCATGGCCTTCCAGGGTTTTACCTGGACCAAGGGCCTCAGCAGCCAGGCTAGCCTTGTGTGCGCCAACCCGGTTGGGAGAGCGGCTGCCCAGCAGAGTGATCAGAACTCGGAAAAGGTCCCTGCAGCATACACCATCAGCACTCCCTGAAGATGTAAACGGGCTCCTTCTGGTTCACAGACACAATTTGGGGCAAAGCACACTAGAGCTAGAAGGGCACCCAAGAGGAAGACAGCACATCAGCAATCAGCGACAGGGGAAACCCAGCCATATAGTGTTGCAGTAATAGCTCAAGAGCCCTTCAGGAGGCCCAAATTCCAGCCAGGGACAAGACCAACTAACTCCAGAGAACAAGATGGCAAAGGGCAAACACAGGAATGCTACTAAAAGAAATCTAGGCAATATGGCAGCATCTGAACCAAACTCTCCAACATCAGCAAGTCCTGGTTATGCCAACACACCACAGAAAAAAGATTTGGATTTAAAATCACTGCTCATGATGCTGCTAGAAGAACACAAAAAGGACATAAATGAATCTCTTAAAGAAATACAGGGGAACATGAATAAGCTAGAAACCCGTATAATGGAAACAGAAAAATCACTTAAAGAAATGCAGGAGAATAAGGCTCAAGAGATAGAAGCCAATAAAGAAGAAACACACACACACACACACACACACACACACACACAAAACTTAAAGAAATGCAGGAGAACTTGAGTCAAGAGGCAGAAGTCATGAAAGAGGAAACACAAAAATCTCTTAAAGAATTACAGGAAAACACAAACAAACAAATGATGGAACTGAGCAAAACCATCCTGGATCTAAAAAGAGAAGTAGAAACAACTAAGAAATCACAAAGGGAGACAAGTTTGGAGATAGAAAACCTTGAGAAGAAATCAGGGGCTATAGATGCAAATATAAACAACAGAATACAAGAGAAGGAAGAAAGAATTTCAGATGCCAAAGATACCATAGAAACCATTGACTCAACAGTCAAATAAAAGGCAAAATGCAAAAAGCTTGTATCCCAGAACATCCAGGAAATCCAGGATAAAATGCGAAGACCAAACCTAAGGATTATAGGTATAGATGAGAGTGAAGATTTACAACTGAAAGGGTCAGCAAATACCTTTAACAAAATTATGGAAGAAAACTTTCCCAACTTAAAGAGAGAGAGATACCTAGGAATATAGAAGAAGCCTACAGAACTCCAAACAGATTGGATCTGAGCAGAAATACCTCTCACCATATAATAATTAAAACCCCAAATGCACTAAACAAAGAAAGAATATTAAAGGCAGTAAGAGAAAAAGGCCAAGTAACATATAAAGGAAGAACTATCAGAATCACATCAGATTTCTCACCAGAGACCATGAAAGCTAGAAGATCCTGGGCAGATCTCATGCAGACTGTAAGAGAACACAAATGTCAGCCAAGACTACCATACCCAGCAAAACTCTCAATCACAGTAGATGGAGAAACCAAGTCATTCCATGACAAAACCAAATTTACACAATATCGTTCCACAAACCCAGCTCTACAAAGAATAATAGGAGGAAAACTCCAATACAAGGAGGGAAACTACACCCTGGAAAAAGCGAGATAGTTACCTTCCTTCATCAAACCCAAAAGAAGATAATCACTCAAGTATAAAAATAACATCAAAAATGACAGGAAGTAATAATCTCTATTCCTTAATATCTCTTAACATCAATGGACTCAATTCCCCAATAAAAAGACATAGACTAACAGACTGGATAAAGAAGCAGGACCCTACATTTTGCTGCATACAGGAAACACACCTAAATGTCAAAGACAAAAACTACCATAGAGTAAAAGGCTGAAAGACAATTTTACAATCCGATGGTCTTGGGAAACGAGCCAGAGTAGCCATTATAATATCAGATAAAATTGACTTTCAACCTAAAGTCATCAAAAGAGACTCTGAGGGACACTTCTTGCTGGTCAAAGGAAAAATCCACCAAGAAGAACTTTCAATTCTGAACATCTATACAAGGGCACCCTCCTTCGTAAAAGAAACTTTATTAAAGCTCAAAGCACACATTGCACCTAACACAATAATTGTGGGGGACTTCAACACTCCACTCTCGTCAATGGACCGATCATGAAAACAGAAACTAAACAGGGACACAGTAAAACTAATTGAAGCTTTGGACCAATTGGATTTGACTGATGTTTAAAGAACATTTCACCCTAAAGCAAAAGAATATACCTTTTTCTCAGCACCTCATGGTACCTTCTCCAAAATGGACCATATACTTGGTCACAAGACAGACTTCAATAAATACAAGAAGATCGAACTAATCCCATGCCTCCTATCAGATCACTATGTTGTAAGAGAGGTTTTCAATAGCAACAAAAACAACAGAAAGCCCACATACACATGGAGGCTGAACAATACTCTACTCAATGACACTTTGTCCAAAGAAGAAATAAAGAAAGAAACCAGAGACTTTTTAGAATTTAATGAAAATGAAGGCACAACATACCCAAATCTTTGGGACACAATGAAAGCAATGCTAAGAGGAAAACTCATAGCCCTGAGTGCCTCCAAAAGAAAATGGAGCTTAATTAACTAGCAGCTTAATGACACTCCTGAAAGCGCTGGAACAAAAAGAAGCTATTTCACCCAGGAGGAGTAGAAGACAGGAAATCATCAATTTCAGGGCTGAAATCAATCAAGTGGAAACAAAGAGAACCACACAAAGAATCAAGGAGTCCAGGAACTGGTTTTTTGAGAAAATCAACAAGATAGATAAACCATTAGCCAGACTGAACAAAGGGCAAAAAGAAAGTATCCAAATTAACAAAATTAGAAATGAAAAGGGAGATATTACAATAGAAACTGAGGAAATCCAAAAAATCATCAGATCCTTCTACAAAACCCTATACTCACCACAATTGTAGAATCTGGAGGAAATGGACAATTTCCTAGACAGATACCAAATACTAAAATTAAGTCAGGACAAAATAGATCATTTAAACAGTCCCATAACCCCTAAAGAAATAGAAGTTGTCATAGAAAGTGTTCCAACCAAAAAAAGCAAAGGACCAGATGGTTTCAGTGCAGAATTCTATCAGAATTTCAACGAAGACCTAACACCAATACTCTTCAAACTATTCCACAAAATAGAAACAGAAGGAACCCTACCCAATCCATTCTATGAAGCCACAATTACGATGATACCAAAACCACACAAAGATCCAACAAAGAAAGAAAACATCAGACCAATCTCCCTTATGAACATCGATGCAAAAATACTCAATAAAATTATTGCCAACCGTATCCAAGAACACATCAAAATGATCATCCACCATGATCAAGTAGGCTTTATTCCTGCGATGCAGGGTTGGTTCAATATCCGGAAATCCATCAATGCAGTCCACTACATAAACAAACTCAAAGAAAAAAACCACATGGTCATTTCTTTGGATGCTGAAAAAGCATTTGACAAAATTCAGCATCCTTTCATGCTTAAAGTCTTGGAAAGAACAGTAATTCAAGGCCCAGACCTAAACATCGTTAAAGCAATATACAGCAAACCGTAGCCAGCATCAAACTAAATGGAGAGAAACTTGAAGCAATCTCACTAAAATCAGAGACAAGACAGGGTTGACCCTTTCTCTTTATCTGTTCAATATTGTACTTGAGGTACTAGCTCGGGCAACTCAACAACATAAGGATGTCAAAGGGATACAAATATGAAAGGAAGATGTCAAACTATCATTATTTGCAGATGACATGATAGTCTACCTAAGTGACCCAAAAAACTCCACTAGAGAACTCCTACAGCTGATAAATTTCAGCAAAGTGGCAGGTTATAAAATTAACTCAAGCAAAATCAGTGGCCTTTCTATACTCAAAGCATAAGGAGGCTGAGAAAGAAATTAGGGAAATAACCCCCTTCACAATAGCCACAAACAGTATAAAGTATCTTGGGGTGACTTTTACCAAACATGTGAAAGATCTGTATGACAAGAACTGCAAGACCCTAAAGAAGGAAATGGAAGAAGACATCAAAAAATGGGAAAATATCCCAGGCTCATGAATTGGCAGGATCAATATAGTTAAAATGGGCATTTTGCCAAAAGCAATATACAGATTCAATGCAATACCCATCAAAATCCTCACTCAACTCTTCACAGAGTTAGAAAGAGCAATTATCAAATTCATCAGGAAAAACAAAAAATCCAAGATAGCTAAAACTATTCCCAGCAACAAAAGAAATTCTGGAGGAATCAGTATCTCTGACCTCAAGCAATACTACAGACCAATAGTGTTAAAAACTGCATGGTATTGGTACAGTGACAGGCAGGCAGATCACAGGAACAGGATTGAAGATCCAGAAATGAACCCACACACCTATGGACACTTGATCCTGGACAAAGGGATTGAAAACATCCAATGGTAAAAAGATAGCCTTTTCAACAAATGGTGCTGGTTCAACTGGAGTTCAGCATGCAGAAGAATGTGAAGTGATCCATCCTTGTCTCCTTGTACTAAGCTAAAATCCAAATGGATCAAGGACCTCCACATAAAGCCAGATACTCTGAAGTTAATAGAAAAGAAACTGGGGAAGACCCTTGAGAACATCGGTACAGGGAGAAAGTTTCTGAACAGAACACCAATAGCATATGCTCTAAGAGCAAGAATTGACAAATGGGACCTCATAAAATTACAAAGTTTCTGTAATGCAAAGGACACCATCAAAAGGACAAATCGACAACCAACAAATTGGGAAAAGATCTTCACCAATCCTACATCAGATAGAGGGCTAATATCCAATATATATAAAGAACTCAAGAAGTTAGACTCCAGAAAACCGAACAAACCTATTAAAAAATGGGGTACAGAGTTAAACAAAGAATTCTCACCTGAAGAACTTCGGATGGCGGTGAAGCATCTTAAAAAATGCTCAACTTCATTAATCATTAGGGAAATGCAAATCAAAACAACCCTGAGATTTCATCTTACACCAATCAGAATGGCTAAGATCAAAAATTCAGGAGACAGCAGGTGTTGGAGAGGGTGTGGAGAAAGAGGAACACTCCACCACTGCTGGTGGGGTTGCAAGTTGGTACATCCACTCTGGAAATCAGTCTGGAGATTCCTCTGAAAACTGGGCACCTCACTTCCAGAAGATCCTGCTATACCACTCCTGGGCATATATCCAGAGGATTCCCCACCATGTAATAAGGATACATGTTCTACTATGTTCATAGCAGCCCTATTTATAATTACCAGAAGTTGGAAAGAACCCAGGTATTCGTCAACAGAAGAGTGGATGCAAAAAATGTGGTATATATACACAATGGAGCACTATTCAGCCATTAGAAACAATGAATTCGTGAAATTCTTAGGCAAATGGATCGAGCTGGAGAACATCATTCTAAGTGAGGTAATCCAGACTCAAAAGATGAATCATGGTATGCACTCACTAATAAGTGGATATTAACCTAGAAAACCAGAATACCCAAAACATAATCCACACATCAAATGAGGTACAAGAAGAACGGTGGAGTGGCCACTTGTTCTGGAAAGACTCAGTGAAGCAGTATAGAACAAAATCAGAACAGGGAAGTGGGAAGGATTGTGTGGGAAATCAGGGGGAGGGAAGGGGACTGATGGGATTTTCGGGGAGTGTGGGTCCAGAAAAGGAGAAATCATTTGAAATGTAAATAAATATATCAATAAATAAATAAAAAAAAAACAATCACATCGATCAAAATAATTTAAACAATTTAAAATAAAGAAATAAACCATCTGTACCAACTTAAATCCAAAATTCTCACACCTGACACATTGAGCGTCTTGTCAAGACTTATTTCCCCCATCAGGAGGGGTCAGAGTCCAAGTATTTTGTCTCTCCTTTTGACCTAAGTTGGTGTGCTTGAGTCATGTGACCTGAGTTTAGTGCCATAGAGAAAGTTGCTTTTCAGTAGGTCTAAAGTCCAAAGAATAGCATCTGTCTAAATCCAAGAACACAGAACACAGATACAAAACAACACAAAATAGACAGCCTGACCCTGACACCATCAGGCCTCTAGATTCAAGAACAGTGGGCAAGAAAAATCGGACAATTTGCCCCTAGAAGGGGCACAGTTTCAGAGACCAGCTGTACCTGCACACGCTGCAAAAACAAGATAAACCAGATTTCAATAAAATAATGGCTTCCACTGTTACTGACTTGCTGTTTATAGATGGAAGAGAGCCTTATTCTTCTCTCTTCCGGGTCTCCCAGGTCTAAATCTTCCTCCAGACCCCTGTGGTCTCCTGGTATCGACTCTAGCAGCTGTCAGTTGAAAGCACCACACCAGGCAGGCTCTATGAGCCCTAGAAGCTTTCAAGCACACCTGAAATTTTCAGAAAGGTTATAGACACAGACTTTGCCAAATGGTGAGATAGACAGTAAACAAACCATAGTACCTATCTAGTGGTCAAACTGTTCAGAAAGACACAGAAAACTGACAAGTATTCACCTCCACTGAGACGGACAGAACCAGATCAGAAAACTGTATGGCCAGGAGGGAGTTTAAGATCTCCAATTCAGTACTACAGTGTCCTCTCCAACACTCAGAAAGGATTCTTCCAGGGTCCCTGCAGTTCCCAGAAAATTCCCTGGGAGTCTCTCAGGGATGCAACCTGTGGTCTACAGAGCACATCTTCTCACCATGGACCTCTGGTCTTATGATCAAAGATAACAGTTGCCTACGAAAAATGTGCATCTCCTCAGATTCACAAAACAGAGCAAGACAGACACTCAGGACACAGACACCAGCCAGCACCCACATATTCCAGAGGAGATCCCCTATACCGCCAAGTAGGTTCTCGCTTGTGAAGAAAAGTCATACTTCCCTGCCAACGCACTAAGAAAATGTAAGACCCCCAAAAACCAAGGGCACCCCAGCAACACCATAACACTTTCAAGAAAATGTCTTGATGAAATATCATGAGGATTTCTTCTATTCCAGAGCTCTGGAGTCCATAGCCATACACCACACAGACGTAGAGGACTGTGGGACACGGTGCAACTAAAATCATGGGTAATTTTAAGGGGGAAAATCACCAGATAAGGGGTGGAAGACACAATTCACAAGGCAAGGAGTGGAGGACAAATTATGCATGGAATGAGGAAGTACTGAATGAGGAAATCAGTCTATAGTTTATGCCTTAAGGAAGGTTAGAGATTATCTGGAGCAAGTATCCTTGGCGCATTGTTGGAGTTAAACATTGGAACTAGAACAAGGTGGGCTAACTTTCTCAAGCTGAAAGCAGAAAAATAAATCTCTCTGTGCTGAGTGAGTTGTTTGGGGGTCTAAAAAACATTGAGTTGTGGTCTCTCACTAAGAATTAATGAACAGGTTTTATCTTGCTGAATTAGTACAATGCAGAGAAAAAAATCCTAGAAAAATATGTTTTTGTTGCACAGAAGAATTTGTTGAGTGGGGATCTGGAGAGACTTCATCAAAGGCTGAATCCTAGCAAGGTATCATCAAGGATCAATATTCTACAGTCTCTTGAATCAAACCCTTTCCCTTTGTAATAGACTAAAGGACATTACCAGCTAGCATAAGGAATTATTGTGAGCAGTGGAAGGAACCTTGGGTTCACAAGTTGCAGTATTAATAAGAAACCAAGACTATTATTACCCTATTAGGCCTGGTTTCTCTTGGGAATGGTGTTACTCTTCTAACATTTTATCTGGTTCTTAAGGCATCTATTTACCATGGCATTGATTTACCCTGAACACAGAAAACCTGTGGTACAGTGGACACTGAAAGTGAGAAAGCTAGGATGACTCCATGGCAAGCTTCAAATTGGCAGTTCAGGAGACTGGGCCTAAATCTCTGTTTTCAAGAACTGTGCAGGCCTCAGAATTCAAGGCCTCAGAAGCTACCCCATCACATGTCCTGAGCCACGGACAGTGGGTCAGTAGCAGTTTCCAAACATCCTCAGCAAATGTTTTCGGACCTCAAAAAGTTTCCAGCCCCAACAGCCTGGTAATAGAATCCCTATAAAGGTGTATCCAACAGATTAACATATAATTCACATACCCTAGAATTCCTAATGTGCTTTAAATTAGGCCTGCAACCTCATTAGGCAGTCTCTCTGTCCTGATATTGAGGAAACCCCAACATGAGGGACTTGTGCAGAATAAAACAATCTTTTCTTTAAATACTATTTGAGACCCAGGGTGTCATACTTTATGAATCATATAATTGTACAAAATGACCTATGTTCAAATTCCATACATCGTGATCCCTGGTCATGGAGTCCTTTTTTATAAAGTCAAAATTTCTGGAGTTTGTGGCCACCCACCTCCAATCAGGAAAGCCATTTGCAGACTCTCAGAAATCTCTGTTGTACTTTTCTCAGAATGTTATGTTATAATCTTAATCCAAAATCTAATAAAGTCTCAGAGTTCAGAGTTTTGATGACCTTGACTCCAAAACAATGGTGATACAGTATGCAGTGAGAGAGGAGCCAAAACCTTTGTAAATGAGTTCAGGTTCTAACTTGTTGACAGTACTGTGGTAGAATACTCAAAAAATATTGCATTTCTCTTAAAGAATTCCTCATGGACTCTGGGAGATGCAAAGGAAAAATACTCGGTTTTTTGTTTTCCCATTTTTGTTTTTGTTTTTGTTTTTTCTGCTAGAAGGTAAAACAAAACAAGGAAAGCTTCATCTTCAAAGATATTTGTTAAGATTCCATCTGGTAGACACTTCCTCCTCCTTTCAGAAAAGTGAATTCTCAGAAGAAGCACATTGCTCCTCAACATTAGGTATTAGGTATTAGGTATTAGGAATTAGGTAATCTGACAAAAATCTGAACCAAGAACTGAGCACTCTGAGGGGGACACAGGGTCCCTGCTCATTCCACTTAATTGGGCTCCTTTCTGCAGGAGTAAAACTAGGCATCTTGCAGAAATATCTGGATCTTGTGATCATTTTCTGGGAACTCCAGACCCATTTCTAAGATAAGTGACACATTTCAGTGCTACTTCAAGAAACTGAATTCAATTCAGAGGCAGCTTCTTTTCTAATCCCACTGATTTCCAGAGAGAGAGAGAGAGGGAGACAGAGAGAGAGATAGAGATCAACAGAAACAGAGAGAGAGAGAGAGAGAGAGAGAGAGAGAGAGAGAGAGAGAGAGAGAGAGAGAGAGAGAGAGAGAGAGAGAGAGAGAGAATTCAGGAAGCGCACAATGGTTGGAAGATAGAGGAGGAGAAGAAACAATTTGAACAACTAGGCTTTGTGGTGAATAGCTAGCATCAGGAAAATCAGAAGGAAGAGTTGATGGCTCAATGTCTGGAGAAGGTGGTCATGAGAGTGTCAGATAAAGACAGACTGGAGATGTTGCTGGAGGAAACAAAGTCTGCTGGGAACACATGATGACTACTTGTGCCCTGGGAGACTTCCAGGTGGAGTATCTCTGCACAGGAAGCAGAACCTGCAGAAACACACTGGCAAGGCTACAGAAGTCCACACGAGCCTCAAGCTGGCTGTGGCACTGCCTCCACAGATGGGGTGCAGACTGGAATGCACCAAGGAACAAAAGGAAACAAAATTCCACCAAGGACTTTGAGATGTTCCAGTGAGATCGTGTATGAGCTCTACTCTTCTGCCCTGAGAAACAAACACTCCAGGCCTTTCTTTCTCCTCTCCTTGGGATTCCAAACTACTCTTTCCAGTTATTTTTTCTCTTCATGTAGCAGATTTGCTTTTAGTGGTTGATTGCCAGGGAATGCCAGCTCTTTAACCCTGCATGTTTTGCATCTTGATTTCTAAGTATATAGTAGTCTTATTTAGGAGAGTCTAGTAGACCCTTTCTTAGGTTCCTCTGCAAGATTTGTGAAGATATGAATCAAATACGTAGACACAATCCAGTAAAAAACGAAAAAAATACCACTTCTGTTAAAGACACAGGGGAGTGGCATACATGCGACCGACTTACAAATCACTTGAGTTTGGAGGGGTCTTGAAAACTCTGTCTGAAGAATTTTCAAACATTTTAAAATGGATCATACTGCAGCTTAGCCAGTGTTGATCTCTCTCTCTCTCTCTCTCTCTCTCTCTCTCTCTCTCTCTCTCTCTCTCTCTCTCTCTCTCTCTCCTTCCCTCCATCCCTCCCTCGTTTTCTCTGTCCTACTCACCCTCCCTTGTTCACTTTGTCCCTCTCTTTCTTTGTCCTTCTCTCCCTCCCTTTTTCCCTCCCTCCCAGGTCTCTGATATTTAAATGTGCTGCTCTTCTACTCCTCAGGCTTTTCCCCTTAAGTACTTACAAAGAAACCCTGGAAAAGGTTACAAAAATACATGTCAGCAGTTTCACATAATAAAGAAACCTACAGGAGCCTATGAGTAAATAATCAAAGAAATTCATACAGTTTTCCTGTAGAAACCTCAGATAACCAGGAGAGGAATCTCTAGTTACAAAGTGAAGAAACCCACGAGATGGCCCTCACCTTGTGGGGAGAAGGAGAAATTCAGAGAAAATTAAATGGCCAAACTAATGACTTCTGGGTTTATACGTGCTTAAAATAATAAGTTGGGTTTGTAGGAACTTGGGAGACAGGAACAAAATAAACAAATAAATAAATAGTACTGGGGGTGATGATGATGATTGAGGCTTTCATTTTTTTTTTCATTCAATAAACATTTATTGAGCATCATTTGTGTGCTGGTTTCATGCGAATTGGTCATTACTAACTAATGATCTGGTACTGATTTCTGTTTTTGAATTTCTATTGATGAGATAAAACAACATATTAATCAGACTTCTCCATGAGCCACAGAACTGAATGAATAACTGATGTTAAAAGGGGATTCACTGGGATTATTTACAGCCTGCAGTGCTACTAATCCAGGAATGGATAGCTGTGAAGGGAAAGTCCAACAATATAGCAGTTGCTCAACTCTATAGACTGGATGTCTCAGCTGGTCTTCAGTATATGATGGAGCCTGAAAGTATAGGCTCCAATACCAGTGAAGAATGAGTATGCCAGCACGGAAAGAGCAAGCAGGCAAAGAGGAAAATCTTCCCTCTTCCAAACCCTTATAGAGTCTTCCAGTAGAAGGTGTGTCTCAGATTGTAGATGTGTCTTCCCACATCCAGCGTAGAAGGGGATTTACATTCTTCAAAGCAGGAAATCACTCCCAGGTATATCCTCCATTTTTGGCATGGTGCTCATTCCAGATAGAGTCCAGCTGAAAATCAAAAACATCCATTGCACAAAATGAGCAAAAGCAACTTGGGATGGAAAGGGTTTATTCCATTGCATAGCGTATTGTTAATTCCTGGGTAGATTCAGGGCAGGATGTCAGGGTAGGAATCTGGAGGCAGGAACTGAAGCAGAAGTCATGGAGGACTGCTGCTTACTGTCCTGTTCTCCACAGCTTACTCAGATGGTTTCTTATATAATCCATGACTTTTTGTCACACAGTGGGCAGGAAACACTCACATTAATCAATCAATAAAAAATAATCCACAATATTCCCTAAAAGCAATGTAATGAGAGTGTTTTAACAATTTAGATTTCTCTTCCCAGACACCACAAGTAATCACAGAGGCCTAGAATCTTCCGATGAGGCTCTTACACTTTTCACATATGCCCATGGTGCTCAAGGTGAGAACATATCTACACAGGCAGTTTTAGTACCTTCCCCTCATTCAGACACAACAGTCAAGATTTTTACAAGTATACAAAACACATTAAGACCTTTCCCATCTGACCAAGAGATCATGGAATCTACCCTATATGAACAGGGTAATTTATTATTATCTCCATCTATCCAAAAGGGTTTCATTAACATGCCTTCTCTGGGGGGGGGGATTATAGACATTTCCCCTCTTCCAATGTGATTCACAGACATTCATGTTCTAGAAAACACAATTTAAGTGTTGATCCTTTTGAAAAAGAATGCTTAGCAACTTCTACAAATGTGGGGCTTGCAATCATTTCCTGCTGTCAGAGAACCAACAAAATTTACAATCAGGTGTGTATCATACAATCAATATGTGTCCAAAGTACTTGGAATATTCCACAGTTGACAAAGGGAATGTGGAAAGTTGCCAATATTCCAAAGGCATGTTAGATATGTCTTATCTTCACAAAAGTCTCACGGGGCTTCTCTGTCTACCTGTAAGACTCTAGTATGTATACCATCTCCCCGGGGCTTTAGGGCATTTATTCATCTCCCTCAAATGCTCCAGAACATTTACCCCATGCTCAATGTAAATTGTCACTTTGCAAATCAAACTTCAGAAATTCAACTTTTCCATATTACAAAGTATCTAAGAAAAAGTCCAAGCCTAAAAATATATAATCTAGACATATTACCATTAGCCCAATCTTATCTGAAAAATTCCATTTCTTCTAAAGAATCTAAAAGTCCTTCTGCCTCCAGCACTCTTGCAGGAGAGTATTTAGCATCTAGCATAGAATTATTGGTACCATCAAAGTCTAAGCAGGGATATATAGACTCTATGAACTTTCCAAATGTCTTTAAGTAATGTAGCATTTTCTCCTGGAGTTCTGTGTGCCCAAGGAAAAGAAATTTTGTCATCTGCTCAGGGTATTCAGAAAAGTTTTTCATCTTTATTAAAATTTACACATTTGTCCTACCTCCCATGAGATATAAATTTGTCCTCAACAGCACAAGGGATTTTAGGAAATGTCCCCTCAGCTCAGATGCCTATGAAGATTTTGTCATACTCTTCTGGGTTTAGAGGACCTTTGATGTCTTTGAAAAGGCCTCTGGATCTTTGCAGAAACATCCACAGTACTGCTGCTACTTCAACTACCCAAGGAACTGTTGCACACTTGTTATCTCTGCCATCTAAAATGGGAACCTACCATTCTGCACAAAAGATGCTAGCACCTTTGTAACTTAGACCAGAAGCTCTGATAATGTCTCATTCAGCCACTGTGGCTCCTAGACACTCACCAGTGACTTTCAGGAGACGCCATCAAATATGCTGCACTTTCCTAGAGGCCTAGATTTATCTCAGTATGGCTACACATCCCCCAAATATAATGCCACTTACCCAATGGCAACAAAGATCTCCCTTTTCCTCAGAAGGAAGTATAGTACACTTTTCTTCTGCCCAATGTGCCACCCATGTACCAGGGTTGGAAATATGTTTCAGCAGTTAATAGCATGGAGTGCTAGATGGGAGATACTAACATCAATTCCCAGCAAGACCATCAGTAATGGTCATCTAATGCCAACTTCTTGTGTGTCTAAAGACTGGGACACACCCACATACATGAAATAGAAACAATATGCCTCATAACTTTCATCAATACCCACATACATGAAATAGAAACAATATGCCTCATAACTTTCATCAATAACTTATGAGTGTTTCAGATGTATCCCCTCAACAGCAAATATATCAGAAACTCCCCAATGATGAAGGCAGCATTAACATATAATTCCCCTGAGAAAATGAACCCTGAGATATTTTTATTTGTTCAAAGAGCTCTCAGAGTTATCACTTCAGAACAAATGTGTTACATACATCATCAAATCTGAAGAGGCCCTGAGACATATAACATAATAAACAAAGGACTTAAGATTTCGACATTTTAAGAAGGCCACAAATATAGTCCTTTTATTATCAGCATGCAAGAGCATTGATGAAGTCATAGTGGGAACCCAGATGCCTCATTAAAGAACCAGGACAATGTATGACTCCAGCTAATAATAAAATCAAGTTAAAATTAAACAAATCCATAACTTAATGGGGCTGACACATGGTTGGATTATCTTTTGAAGTGGGCATTAGGCTTATTTCCTGAAACTGTAATTGCATCTTACATTAAGTGTATGTGAAACAGTTTGGCTGACTTTAAATGAAAAGATTTTATTTTTTCTCTGTATGCACTATAGTGGTATGAGACATGCCCCTGTGATGAAGCATGCTGCAGAACTGACGTAGTAACTGAGCAGTGTGTCTCAAACATTCAGTCTCTCCTCTAGTGTGCTTCAGACTAAATCTTTGTGACCAAGAATGCACAGGAGCTTCTTTCTTTGCTCATGGCTGACTCAGGACTACACTTCAACTAAGAGAGAAGAAAGCCTCTCCCTCAAACCTTGTTGGTCAGCAAATACACCTTCAACCCCCCCAAACCAAGCCATACTAAGCAAAATCAAAACAACACAAAGTCCTCAGAGATCTTGATTACAAGTGCCATGAACTATGAATAAAAACCTCAGCCAGGATCCAACAAAAATCTCTCTTTAAGCTGCTCACCAGAAAGCTAACTGTCCTCCACACCCACATATGTGGCTTATTGTAAGTTTAAATAGAGAAAAAAGATTCAGGTTCTTTGACCCCACTTGTCAGAAATAGCCACAGATTACTGTCAAGCTTCTCTGGATATTCAAAGTTAAGGACTTTCTAGAGTTCTCTGAAGTGCCGGGATCAACCTTCTCTATAGAAGTAAAGAGGACTACTCCTTGACTGTCCACCAGGATTGAGGGCCTATCTCCTTTCCATAATTTTTGTATTTTTCGTTCTCTGATGTTTAAGGATTAAAAAGTTCCCCTTTTGATCCAATGGGGCCTCCTAAAAATACAGTCTTCTAAGGAGCACATGTGACGTTTTATTTCTGACCAAGAAGCATTACTCCTTCTGGACAAACTTCACAGAAACCAAGAGGAGAAAGCCAATCCTTGAAGCTTATGCCACTGGCTTTATTATAGTCACTTAAAATGTTGTGAATTCATTAGTCTGGCTCAGTTCTTGTTGGTTAAGCATAAATCTTAGGGGACAAACCATGCTGAGGAGATATACCCAAGCTTCTTTTTATGAATCATTGTATCTATCTTTTTGCCTTCTGATTCAGCTAAATATATTGATATCCTAGGCTGTGATGAACAGTTAGAGAGAGAGAGAATGCTAGGAATTCAGTAGTTAAGGTAAGCAATTTGACTTTTATTCAAAATATTATGAGAATACTTATCCTCTGATCATTTCTCCTATCACAAGGATCTCAGCATCTCCTTAGTTTCCAGCGGTACTCAGTCCTTCTACCTTGGGCTAAAGAAGCATCATATCTTTTCACTCAAAAGTAGACTCTGATCACACAGCTTCCTGATATATAATGGGTTGTGCCTCAGAGAGTTTGGTAATGTTTCCTAAATTTTATTCTTCAGTTCAAAGTAAGCTTTAGGTTAAAAAATGATGCAATGTAGGACATTTGCGGGGGGGGGGGAAGAAATGAACAGGGGAGGGTGCAACTGCAGCAAGTCCAGCATAGGAGAACCCTGGCAGACATAGCCAGCATGCACATTTCAAAAGAGAGTGCTGTTGCTGGGTATATGTGGAGCATCATGCGGCCAAGCTAGCAGAGAGGTCTTTGACCACAGGGCATGGCCATTTGTATGTGTCCTGAGTACTTGATGAAGCGACCACTTGGCTGTGAAAGGGTTTGTCCCTTCCCTAGTGGCTAGAAATTCTGAGACACACTTTCTGCTTTCATGTAGCTGATTTTATTAAGAGACAGCTTACAGTTTTATTATATAAAGAATAGAAAGGGAAAAGGAGAGTGAGAAATAAAGAGAAGATAGAGAAGTGAGGGAAAACCATGACCACATGGAAAGTGAAGAAAGAATGGAGAGGAGGAGCAGAGAGAGAGATGGGAGAGAAGAGAGAGATCAGAGGAAGAGACAAGAGATCAAGGAGGGTGAGAAGCCTCCTTTTATAGTAAGCTGGGTTACAAGTAACCAAGCGGTGGGGAAAGCCTGGCAGTACCCTAGTGACTATAGAGGTGGATTCCAGACACAATATTTGGGGCCTTCAGCATGGCCATATGTGCCTGATTGCCACAGGATGATGGAGTTGAAGAGTCAGCAGTCTGGGACAATAGCTCACTGGTTCTGTTCCTGGTAGAAGAATGTTCTTCTAGGTCTCTGGAATGCCCTTTTTTCAACTAGGATAGGGACTGTCTCACACCATGGAACCACACTTTGACCTAAATATTCTGTCAAGGAAGAAAGATGCATTCTATCTTCCTTGAAAAAGGGACATATAGACACTACGTTAAAGTTAAAGGGTGTTTAATGCAAATCCTTATGTTTCGGCAGGCAACAGAGAAGACACTGACATGAAAACTCACACTCACACCCATGTTCATTTTTCTCAAAGGAAATTTAAATCAACATCCCCTGACAATGATTTCCTCAGAGAATCCATTTCTATCCACTGAATCCTTTGTACTCTTCTTCTTGGAGGTTCTAATGTTTCCCATCTGACCTTGTTGGCCAGGCATGCCCCAATGAGCAAAGGGATATCAGACCATTCTGAAATGTTGTCCTAAGACATGCCAGTAAAATAAGAGCACTAATCAATCTTCTATCTTTAAGACTGTCACTTGAAATGGAGCACTTCCATTTTTGAGGCCCTAGATTAGGCTGCTGTAAAACAGCTTGTGGAAAACATAGAGCCAGTGATTACAAACCAATTTATAAGAAAAATATTCTGATTTCTGAAAAGCTCATCTCAGAGTCTCAGAACCCATGGGCATTCTCTACCGTGAGGACATTTGTATGTGATTAGGGATTTACTGCAACTTTTCCCAATTCCCAAGACAACTGTTTGCTTGAGGGATTCAGTAACTGTCCTACATGGATTAATAATTTGGTCAAAAACCCGAAACACCAGAGGAAATATGGAAATGAACAAAATCAGAAACCAAAAAAAGGACCAGAATTAGACACACTGAGAGAATCCAAAGAAACATTAGGTAATTATTTAACACTATATATGCTTGTTATATAATATTATAAATATACATATTTATAAAACTTGTAATAATATATATTATAAACATATGTGTATATTTATTGATATATACTCTATAAAACTGGAAAACCTAAAAGAAACAGGCAACTTCATGGTAGATACCACATAATGAAGTTAATTCAAGATGATATAAACATTTTAAATAGTTAATTAAGCCCTAATTATTTTGAAGAAAAAAATTTAGAGGCAGATGGTCTTCTACCAGATGTTCAAAGAATAGTTAATACAAAGACTCCTCAATTTTTTCCAAAACTTAGGAATAGAAGAAAAATCATCAAATTCATTTTATGATGCTATATTAACCCTGATATTCCAAGCACACAGTCAATACATTACAGACCAATTTCATTTATGAATATAAAAACAACATACACAATATAATACTTGTAAAATTTATCCAGGCAAACATAGAAAAGGCCATACATGATGTTTAGGTAGGGTTCATCCTTGAGATGAATGTTTGATACACCACTTGACAATCAATCAATGAGTTTCACCATATAACCAAACAAAGAAAAACAAATCATGATCATTTCATTAGTTGTTGAAAAACCTTTGTAAAAATCCAAAACCCCACAGAATATAGTCTCAGAGAATGTCGTGATATAAAGAGCATGGCAAGACACTATAAAGGCAATATGCAGCATACCAATAGAAAACATCAAATTAAGTGGAGTGAAACTCAAAACAATCCCACTAAAGTCATAAGTCATGAAAAAGACACAATCTCCATAGCATTTCAAAACATTGCTTGAAATTTAGGCTAGAGTAATAAGATGGCTGTAGGAGGTCAACAGGATACAAATCAGAATGGAAGAAGTCAAAGTTTCATCAGTTTTTACAGGACATATGATTAAATACAGAAGGAACCAAGAAATACTGTTAGTATAATTTAGCAACCGTGAAATATTTACTAGGGAAGTCCTACAGGTGCTAACACCTTCAGCAATGTTGTGGGGAACAAGCATAACTCAAAAAAATTAGTAGTCCTCATATATACAAGTGACAAACTGCCTGTGAAAGAAATTTTGGAAACAACACTCTTCACGGTGGCCACAAACCATATAAAACTTCTTGGAGTGAGTCTACCCACCTGTCTTAGTCAGGGTTCTATTTCTGCACAAACATCATGACTAAGAAACAAGTTGGGGAGGAAAGGGTTTATTGAGCTTACACTTCCATATTGCAGTTCATCAATAAAGAAATTCAGGACTGGAACCCAAGCAGGTCAGGAAGAAGGAGATGATTCAGAGGCCATGGAGGGATATTTCTTACTGGCTTGCTTCCCCT
Organism: Apodemus sylvaticus; assembly: GCF_947179515.1. Classification (NCBI taxonomy): domain Eukaryota; kingdom Metazoa; phylum Chordata; class Mammalia; order Rodentia; family Muridae; genus Apodemus; species Apodemus sylvaticus. The sequence continues at coordinate 88,329 of NW_026263280.1, forward strand.
GGCTTGCTCAGCCTACTCTCTTATAGAACCCAAGAGCATCAGCCCAAAGGTGGTATCATCCGCAAGGGGCCCTCACCACTTGATCACTAATTGAGAAAATGCCCTACAGCTGGATCTCATGGAGGCACTTCCCCAACTGAAGCTCCTTCCTCTGTGATAACTCCAGCCTAGGTCAAGTTGACACACAAAACTAGCCGGTACACCACACAAATGAAAGATGAGTATTAGAAAAATATAAAGTGTTTATAGAAAGAAATTAGACAGAATACCAGAAGATGGTCTTTGGCTATACTCACAGATCACTTATTTCCCAATCATTAGAGAAGCTTCCTATAGCAGGTGATGGGAGCAGATACAGAGATCTACAGATAAGCATTAGGGGGAAGATCAGGGAATCCCCTGGGATATGTGGAAGAAAAATTGTAAGAGTAAGTTGGTCAAAGACACCAGGAGAGTACAGTCCACAATATCAAGTATTCAAGGCTTATGGGTATTCATTAACATGGAAGAAACAACTCCAGAGCCCCAGTTCATCTGTACTATGACATCTGCAATCACATTGTTTTTGTTAAGCTTGGAGTTTATGTTAAGACATTCTAATTTTGCATAGTAGAGATTTTGAAAGTAAGACCTAGTTATTCCATTAATTTCCTCAGTGTCAGTTGTTGTATTTCCCTTTTCATTACATATTTTGTTGATGTGAATAGTGTGTGAGGGTGTGTGTGTGTGTTTGTGTGTTTGTGTGTGTTTGTGTGTGTGTGTGTGTGAGTGTGTGTGCCTGTGTATATTTTGAATAGTTGGATAGTTTCTCTACCTTGATGATTTTCTTAAAGAACTGTCTCCTGGTATTATTGATTCTTTGTATTTATGTTTGTTTGTTTCTTTCTTACTGGTTGATTTCAACCCTAGTTTTGATTATTTCCTGCCACTTTGTTGTGCTTTCCTCTTTTTTTCTAAAGATTTCAGGTGTTCGTTAGAATTCATGATATGAGAGCTTCCTAATTTTTTTATGGAAAACACTTAGTTTTATGAAAAGTCTCCTCTTAGGGCTCCACTCTTTGTGTCCCATGAATTTGGGTATGCTGTGCCTTTATTTCAATTCTAAAAAGTCTTTAAATTCTTTATTTCTTTCCTGAACCATAGGCCATTGATCAGATAGTGGTTCCAGTTCCCTGAGTTTATAGGCTTTCTAGCTTCCCATTGATTTTGCTTTGTAGGGCTAGATTTGTGCAAATATATTGTGTAAATTTGGTTTGGTCATGGAATACCTTGTTGCTCTGCCTATGGATATTGAGAAGTTTTTTTGGTTATAGAAACCTGGGCTGGCATTTGTTTTCTCTTAGGGTCTGTGTGACATCTGACCAGGATCTTCTAGCTTTCATAGTCTCCAGTCTGGTATAATTCAGATAACTCTATCTTTACATATTACTTGATCTTCCCCCTTATTGCTTTTAGTATTCTTTCTCTGTTTAGTGAATTTTGTGTTTTGATTACTTTTTTTGATATTTTCTTATTTACATTTCAAATGATTTCCCCTTTCCTGGCTCCCTACTCCTCGAAAGTCCTATAAGCCCTTTTTTCCCCCATCCACCTCTTCCAACCACCCTGTTATGGTATGGGCCTATACTGCTGCATTGAGCCTTTCCAGAACCAATGGCCGCTCCTCCATTCTTGTTCTTCTTGGACATCATTTGATATATGGATTATATCTTGAGTATTCCAAATTCCTAGTCTAATATCCGCTTAGAAATAGTAACACTCCTCCACTGCTGGTAGGATTGCAAAATGGTACAACCACTCTGGAAATCAATCTGGCTGGTGATTCCTCAGAAACTGGGCATGCCACTTCCAGAGGATGCTGCTATACCTGGGCATATACCCAGAGGATTCCTTAGCATATAATAAGGACAGATGTTCCACTATGTTCATAGCAGCCCTATTTTGTCCCGACCCGCAGGACAGTCAACAGGGTTCCTTTAAGCCACCTAGAGGAAAGCCGATGGGGTGACAAGACACAAGAGAGAGAGGCCAGACAGCCTGTCTAGTTCTGATCAAGCTGTCAAACTTTAATTTTCAGACATATAAAGGGAAGCATACAAGGTTTGGGAGGGGTAAAGGGGTGAACAATCTCAGGGGGTTGGCATCATTTCTAAGAAACAGTTTCTCATAATTTCTGGTAAAGCTAGTTATTGCTGTTGGAATGTTGGCATGATGAAAGGGGAGTCATGACGTGCTGAAGTAGAAAGGGGTTGCTACAGTAACCTATCTACAGATGAATGTCAAAAGGAGGGGGTTTTGAGATTTACGTAGGAATAGTTCCTTAACCAGAACTAAGGATATCTCTAGTAGGATTCAGAGAGGAAATAGGATGTCTCCCATTTTTTTTCCAGGAGAGTTTTGAAATAGTTTTTAACCAATTTTTTTGATACCATGTCCTGCACATGGAAAAACTGCTTTTCTGAAACCTGCTTTTTTTCTCTTGTTTAAGAGTTGACTCCTTATCTTCTTTTTCTTCTGAGAATTCTGCCAGAGAAGGGAGGGGGAGACACAGTGGCAACCACTGACAGTTGTCTGTAGTGCCCTGCTTTTGTAACCCCTATTGGGTTCATAAAAAGAGAAAGAGGTTTAGAGAATGTGATATACGGCAGGGTAGAGAAGGGCGGTGCCTAGGCGAACACACACAGACATGGTATAGAATAAAGTTTATTCAGGATGGAGGATGAGAGTTAATAGGGTAGTAGAGACAGAGAAAGGCAGAGAGAGAGTGTGTGTAGATAAGTACAGACTGGCCATGACCATGTGGAAAGAGGTAGGAGGGGAGGAGAGCCCAGGAATTTCTTTATAGTCCCGGACTTACATTCTGCCCCGTGAGTAGTTTTTACTTTCGATTTCTCTGCCCATTTTGGCTGCCTCTGACTTCGAAAGAATAAATTCTCCCCCAGAGAACTCAGCTTGGGTAGGCTGTATAAATTCCTCAGGTGTGAGCCAGTCCTCGGTGGAAGATTCTAAGTGCCAAAGTGAAGGGTGCAGTCTGCCCATAGGCTGTGACTGCAGACTTTAATTTTTCTAAAATTTTCTTGAAGTTAGAGTGACCATTTGTCCCTCTAGGTCTCATAGCTCCTTTAAGAGGGCTACTTGCTACTTGCAGCTATCATTTGGTGAAGAAATTTTTTCAGTGGCTCTCCTGCTGGCAGCTTCTCCTCCAAGTTGGCTTCCTCCCTGGGAGATAGAGTGTCAGCACCTGAATTATGACTAGATTTCAGAGTTTGTAAAGAAAGATAGGCTTTGGTCTTTTTGAGAAATTAGATAAAAGAACAGACATAGACAGAAACCGTTTTAAATGTCCTTCCTCCATATCTATCAGCGGCGGGAGGGATAAGAGAGCACAGAGACAGTGTCCGGACGAGCGCTTTTTCAGAGAAATAGATCTTGGAAACAGGAAGAATTCTGAATAATGTTATTAATCAGAGACCAGTAGTTAAAGGCAGTAACCAGAACTTTTTTTTTTTTTTTTTGACAAAAAGTTGCATAGTAATCTCGTACTCTAGCCCATGTTTTCTTACCTATGGTTCCTTTCTCTGGGAACCAGGGACAATTTGTCCAACATAATACTTACGACCCTAAGTATTCTCAAAGAAGTACCTAAGATCTCCTTTTCTTAACCCAGCCCCGTGTCTTGCAAGAGATTCCTGAATCCCTGAAATGAGCAGGGATTGTTGAGTAAAAGATTGCCCTATGGGGTCTCACCTTCTGAGACTAAGTTGTCATGAAGATTTTCCCCTGGCCGAGCCGCGCCGGTGGGTCAACCGTGCTTCGACCAAATCCAGTTCTCTCAGGGAGAGCTGCTCCTCTCAGGGAGCCGAACGCGGAGGGCCCTCCTCCTTGATCCACGACCTCCTTTCTCTAGATCGCTCCACAGGTACCACACTGTTGGGCGCCAAAGTGTCCCGAACCCGCAGGACAGTCAACAGGGTTCCTCTAAGCCATCTAGAGGAAAGGCGATGGGGCGACAAGACACAAGAGAGAGAGGCCGGACAGCCTGTCTAGTTCTGATCAAGCTGTCAAACTTTAATTTTCAGACATATAAAGGGAAGCATACAAGGTTTTGGAGGGGTAAAAGGGTGAACAATCTCAGGGGGTTGGCATCATTTCTAAGAAACAGTTTCTCATAATATCTGGTAAAGCTAGTTATTGCTGTTGGAATGTTGGCATGATGAAAGGGGGGTCATGAGGCGGTGAAGTGGAAAGGGGTTGCTACAGTAACCTATCTACAGATGAATGTCAAAAGGAGGGGCTTTTGAGATTTACGTAGGAATAGTTCCTGGCATGGAGATCTAAGTGAGAATGACTCCTGGTATCGAGGTCTCCTGGCATTGAGAGCCAGGTGGGGATGGCTCCTGGTATGGAGAGTTCTTGGCATTGAGTTCTGAGGATGGCTCCCAGCACTATATATAATAGCCAGAAGCTGGAAAGTACCCACATGTCCCTCATTGGAATAATGGATACAAGAATTGGAATATATATACACAATGGAGTACTATTCAGCCATTAGAAACAATAAATTCATGAAATGCTTAGACAAATGGATGGAGTTGTAGAACATTACACTAATTGAGGTAACCCAGTCTCAAAAGATCAATCATTGTATACAATCCCTGATAAGCAGATATTAGCCTAGAAACTTGGAATACCCAAGACATAATCCACATATCAAATGATGTCTAAGAAGAACAAGAAGGGAAGAGTGACACTTAGTTCTGGAAAGAATCATTGCAGCCAGTACAGGCCCATACCAGAACAGGCAAGTTGGAAGAGGTAGATGGGGGAACAGTGGGAGGGAAGAGCTCTTATGGGACTTTCAGGGAGTAGGGAGACCAGAAAGGAAATCACATCCTCAGCAACTCCTGCTGTCACCTGAGATTTTAATCTTCGCCATCCTGACTGGAGTGAACTAAAATCTCAGGGTTGTTTAGATTTGCATTTCCCTAATGACTAATGGTGCTGACCATTTTTTAAGATGTTGCTCAGCAACGGGGAGATGGAATCCTCTGATCTTAGGTATCAAGCCACAATCCAGGCCCTGGCAGATGAACCAGCTCAACCAGGGATGCTCCTGACTACCAGGGAGTTTCACAGTTAGAAGGAGCTCCATGTTCCAAGGTCTTCAGCCACCATTCAGGTACAGGCAGCTCAACCAGCTCAGTCAGGGAAACACCTGACCAGCAGGGAGTTCCACATTTAGAAGGAGCCACATGATCCAAGGTTGCCAGCCACCATATTGGCTCAGGGTGCTAATCCAGGTATGCAGAGGGCACCAGAGTGAATCATTGCACAGGACACTGCCTGCCTGTGTTCCTTCCACACCAGGGAGCCAGGAACATCTACAGCTGCCAGGGCACTTATCCTGCAGGAAGTGACTGACTTGCAGGAAGTCATGTGATTACACTGAGCCCTATGGTCCAAGACCAACAGCCACCATGTTGGTTCCAGGAGCACAGCCAAGGAATGGACTGACCTACAGGGACTCCTGCAGTTCTACAAAGTCCTGTGGTCCAAGGTTGCCAGCCACCACCTTGGCAAAGGCAGCTCAACCAGGCACACAGGAGATTCAAGAATCAGTCAGTGACAACAGGACTAAGTAATGTCAGAGATAACCAGATGGCAAAAGGCAAACACGGGAATTTACCTAACAGAAATCAAGGCAACATGGCAGCATCCAATCCCAATTTTCCAACAACAGCAAGTCCTGGATATCCCAACACAACAGAAAAAACTAGATTTGGATTTAAAATCATTGGTCATGATGCTGTTAGAGGAAGACAAGAAAGACATAAATAAATATCTTAAAGACATACAGAGGACCTGAAAAATTTAGAAGTCATTACAGTGGAAACAAAAATCACTTAAAGAAATTCAGGAGAATATACGTCAACAGATAGAAGTCAAGAAAGAAGAAATGAAAAAATAATTTAAAGAAATGCAGGAGAAATTGAGTCAACAGGTAGAAGTCCTAAAAGGAGAAACACAAAAATATATTAAAGAAATACAAGAAAATCCAAACAAGCACGTGAAGGAACTGAGCAAAGACATCCTGGATCTAAAAACAGAAGTAGAAACAACTAAGAAATCACAAAGGAAGACAACTTCAGAGATAGAAACCCAGGTTAGAAATCAGGGGCCATAGATGAAAATATCAAGAACAGAATACAAGATATGGAAGAAAGAATATCAGATGCTGAAGTTACCATAGAAACCATTGACTCAACAGGAAAAGATAATGCAAAATGCAAAAAGCTTGTAACCCAAAACATCCAGAAAATCCAAGACACAATGAGGAGGCCAAACCTAAGTATTATAGGCATAGAAGAGATTTAACATTTAAAACTTAATAGGCCAGCAAATAGCTTCAACAAAATTATGGAAGAAAACTTCCCTAAACTAAAGAGAGAGAGATGCCCTTGAATATAAAAGAAGCCTACAGAACTCCAAACAGACTGGACCAGAACAGAAACGCCTCCCATCATGTAATCAAAATCGCAAATGTACTAAACAAAGAAAAAATATTAATAGGAGTAAGAGAAAAAGGGCAATAACATATAAAGGCAGACCTTTCAGTATCACACCAGATTTCTCACCAGAGAACATGAAAACTAGAAGATCCTGGGGAGATCTAATGCAGACTCTAAGAGAACACAAATGCCAGCCAAGATTACTCTACCCAGCAAAACTCTCAATCACAATAGATGGAAAAAACAAGATATTCCATGGCAAAATTAAATTACACAATATCTTTCCACAAAGCTGTCCCTAAAAAGGATAGTAGGTGAAAACACCAATGCAAGGTGGGAAACTACACCCTAGAAAAAGCAAGAGAGTAAACTTCTTTCATCCAGCCCAAAAGAACATAGCCTCTCAAATATAAAAATAACATCAAAAATAACAGGAAGTAATAATCACTGCTCCTTAATATCTCTTAACATCAATGGGCTCATTGCCCCAATAAAAAGACATAGACTAACATACTGGATACATAAAGAGGACTCTACATTTTTCTGCTTACATGAAACACATCTCAGGGCTAAAGACAAACACTACCTCAGAGTAAACCGTGGAAGACAATTCTACAAGCAAATTATCTTAGGAAACATGCCGGAGTAGCCATTCTAATATCAGATAAACTAGACTTTTAACCTAAAGTCATCAAAGGAGACACGGAAGGACACTTATTAATGGTCATATTAAAAATACACAAAGAAGAATTCTCCATTTTTCACATCTATGCTCCAAATGAATGAGCACATTCATTCAAAAAAGAAACTTTACTAAATAACAAAGTTCACATTGAACCTGTCAAAATAATTGTGGGCATGTTCAACATTCCACTCTCTTCAATGGACAGACCAAGAACACAGAAACTAAACAGGGACACAGTGAAAGTAATGGAAGCATTGGGCCAATTGGATTAAACAGATATATATTGAGCTTTACAACCAAAAGCAAAAGAATATACCTTTTTGTCAGCACCTCATGGTACCTTGTCCAAAAACGACGATATAATTAGTCACAAGACAGACCTCAACAAATATAAGAACATCAAAATAATCCCACGCTTCCTATCAGATCACTATGGAGTAAGAGTGGTCTTCAATGGCAAGAAAAACATCAGAAAGCCCTCTTACACGTGGAGGCTGAACAACACTCTACTCAATGATACCATGGCCAAAGAAGAAATAAAGGAAGAAATTAAAGCCTTTTTAGAATTTAACGAAAATGAAGTGACAACGTACCCAAATCTTTGGGATACAATGAAAGCAGTACTAAGAGGAAAATTCATAGCCCTGAGTGTCTCCAAAAAGAAAATGGAGAGTGCATTCACTAGAAGTTTAAGGGCACAATTGAGAACCGTGTTACAAAAAGAAGCTAATTCACCCAGGAGGAGAAGAGGACAGGAAATCATCAAACTCCGGGTTGAAATCAAACAAGTAGAAACAAAGAAAACCTTACAAAGTATCAACAAAACCATGAACTGGTTCTTTGACAAAATCAACACGATAGATAAACCCTTAGCCAGACTAATCAAAGGGCACAGAGTCAGTATTGAAATTAACAAAATTAGAAGTTAAAAGGAAGATATAATAACAGAAACTGAGGAAATTCAAAATATTATGGAATCCTGCTACAAAAGTCTATACTCAACACAACTGGTAAATCTGGAGGCAATGGACAATTGCCTAGACTGATACCAAATACCAAAATTACACCAGGATCAAATATATAAACTCACCAGTCCCATAACCCATAAAGAAATAAAACAGGTCACAGAAAGCCTTCCAACCAAAAACAGCATAGGGCTAGAAGATTTTAGTGCAGAATTCTATCAGAACTTCAAAGAAGATCTAACACCAATACTCTTCAAATTATTCCACAAAATAGAAACAGAAGGAACACTACGAAACTTGTTCTATGATGTCACACATATGCTGATCACAAAACGTCATAACGATCCAACAAAGAAGGAGAACTACAGGCTATAGCCATTATGAATATCAATGCAAAAAATACTCAATAAAATCTTGCCAACTGAATCCAAGAGCACATCAAACAGTTATTCATCGTGATCAAGTAGCCTACATCCCAGGGATGCAGGGATGGTTCAATATACAGAAAACCGTCAATACTATCCACTACATTAACAAACTCAAAGAAAAAAAAACATACAGTCATTTCATTAGATGCTGAAAATGATTTTGACAAAATTCAGCCTCCTCATACTAAAAATCTTGGAAAGAAAAGGAATTCAAAGTCCATACCTACACATAGTCAAGGCAATATACAGCAAAATGAAAGATTTTTCCATTTTCTGAGGTCTTCCAATTCCTTCTTGAGACTTGAAATTATTGTCATACTGATCTTTCACTTGTTTGGTCAGTCATACTAAGGTTCTTTATATTTTTTGTGGCTACTGTGAAGGGTGTCATTTCCCTAATTTCTTTCTCAGCCTGCTTATCCATTGAGTATAGGAAGGCTACTGATTTGCTTGATTTGATTTTATAAACAGCCACTCTGCTGAAGTTGTTTTTCAGCTGCTGGAGTTCTCTGGTGCAGGGGTTTTTTTTGGGGGTGGGGGAGTTCACTTAAGTATACTATCATATCATCTGCAAATAGTGACAGTTTGACTTCTTCCTTTCCAATGTATATCCCTTTTGCCTCCTTAAGTTGTCTAGTTGCCCTAGCTAGTACTTCAAGTACAATATTGAAAAGATATGGAGAGAGGGGGCAGCTTTGTCTTGTCCCTGATTTTAGTGGGATTGCTTCAAGTTTCTCTTCATTTATTCAGATGTTGTTAACCAGTTTGCTGAATATTGTTTTTACTATATTTAGATATGGGCCTTGAATTCTTATTTCAAAGACTTTATAGTTCTATAGGTTATTGTATGATCATTGTTATCTCATTCTTTAACAGATGGAAGTTTACTTCTATAATTTTGTTGAAAATATTTACTTGTCCTTTAATTGGGAATCTTTACTCTTTTCTATAGCTATTATCCTGAAGTTTGGTCTTCTCATTGTTTCCTGGACTACCAGGATGTTTTGGGTTAGAAGCTTTTGGAGTTTTACCTTTCATTGTTTTATATGGTATCTTCTGCACCTCAGGTTAAGCTTGTAAAATATATGGATATAGCATTGAGTCCCTCCCTGTGTACTCTTTGATTGGTGGTTTAGTCCCTGGGAGTACTGGGGGTCCTGGATGGTACATTTTATTGCTCCTACTATAGGGTTGCAAACCTCTTCAGCTCCATGGGTCCTTTCTCAAACTCCTCCATTGTGTCCTCAGTGCTCGATCAAGAGGCTGGCTTAGACCATCCCCCTCTGTATTTATCAGGCATTGGCAGAACATCTCAGGAGACAGCTATATCAGAATACTGTAAGCAAGCATTTTTTGGCATCTGAAAAGGTGTCTGGTTTTGGTAACAATTAATGATGGTTCCCCAATTAGGGCAGCCTCTAGATGACATTTCCTTCAGTCTCTGTTCCATACTTTGTCCCTGTATCTCCCCCCATGTGCATTTTGTTCCCCTTTTAATCCTATTGACCTCAGTAATTATCACATCTATTGACTTCAGTAATTATCACAATCAAGAATTAAGTAGTAGGCTAGAGAAATGTGCTCAGTGAATTCCATATTTGATGCTTCTCCAATACTGTTTCTACAAATCGTTGTCAGTTTGCTGTCCCACAGCTTGACAATATCCCAGTATATGTACATATAAAAATTCAAGGTACTCTACCTCTTGAACCAAGTGATTACTTTTTCTATAGGATTTAAGTTTCTTCATGAATAATGCATATTGTGTATGTATAAGTTATTATTTTTAATATAAATTACCATGCTTCAAAATTTGAACGTACTAAACAATACATGTTTTCAAGAAAATATATCTTTAATGGTAAAACATAAAAAGGAAAATTACAGCAACAACAACAACAACAAAAAACCCCACAAAATCTGTGTTTCAAAATTGAGAGGAGAGTATGCAGTCTGAAAAATGCAATGTATGGTATAAATTAGATGAAAATAAATGTTGATGAGCTGTAACTCTACAATAGAAACAGTGCATTTATTGAGGATATCTAGATTACTAGCATTTATTTAGTAGAAATAATTCATTATCTGTTGTGTTGGCTCTTCTTAATTTTATTAATTTGACACGAAATAGACTTATTTGGGAAGAAAATCTTATTTAAAGAAACTACCCTTTTCAGATTATCTTATAGATAAGTTGTGAGGCATTTTCGTGAAACTTCTGGCTTGTATGAGAAAATAGACTGAGCAAACTATGCAAAGCAAGTTTAAACATCCTGTCCTGACTTCCCTTGTGATAATTAACAAACTGAATGATGAAATAACCCTTGCCATCTCATCAGGTCATGACTTTTTTATCACAATAACAGAAAGGAAATATCTCATAAATATAATCTGCATATTTTGATAGATATGTCCTAATCTTTGTCATTAAAATCCCAAGTTTCAGTCTCTCAAAGTGGTACACAATGTGTTTTTTTAAACAAAGTAATAAGCTTTTTAGAAAAAAGTGGAATGAAAATGAGTATACATAGTGTAAATATTCACAGAAGAAAAGATGTGATATAAAATTGACACATTTTTTAAGTAAAAGCTTAAAAGTTCAAATTTTAAACAGGAATCTAGAGAGAATAGGGAATGATCTCTTCTATGATTGTTTAAATGTGAAATGTTCTCTGCCATGATGGTTATGGGTTTTAACCCTCTGAAACTGTTACTCCCAAATAAACTTTTGTCAGAATCTATAATGTGGCAAGCTAATATACTAGCAGATGTTCATCCTTAAATGCTTGCATTGGATTATTCTATAATCTGTGACAGGTGAGTCCCCATTCAGCAAGGCTGTGGGGGATTTATTTTAGGAAAGACTCCTGCTATTTGTATGCTTTTCCTGTTATGATTATACATTTATAATAATCAATATGTAATAGCACACTCATTTGGAGCAGATCTCTGCAGATTCATGAAGATGTACTGTCTTATAGTGATGCTATATAGACAAATAGATAAATTTACCTTTAATGATGATCCAATAAGAATTCCTAAAATCGCTGGGTGGTGGTGGCACTTGCCTGCCTGTAATCACAGAGACTGGGAGGCAGACACAAGAGGAATTCTGAACTCGATGGTCTACAGAGTTTGTTCTAGGGCAGCCTTTCTCAAAAAAACAAAAAAAAAAAAAAAAAAACAAAAAAAAACAAAAAAAAACAAAAAAAAAACAAAAAAGAAAAAAAAAGTCCTAAAATTATATTTGGAATTATTTAAGCTCTTTAATAATAGGACTACTCCTAAGTCCTTTTCTATAGTTAAAATGCAATAAGAACATTGCCAGTCTCCAAAGTGTCAAAAGTTAATTGCTCTTACATAGTAACCCGACTTTCTCCTACGCAGACCACATTTTAAGTGGTTATAAAACAATTAGCCAAAGGTCCTAAAAAGGGTACTAAGAGTTATTATAGGTGCTAGGACAGAAGATAAAATATTGACTGGGTTTATTTATACAAAACTTCACTTATAACTTAGTTATGGTTTTAAACTTTCTATGAACTTATAGAGAAGACAAATAATAGATGTTACTATCTATATAATTACTACTAATGGATATGCACACAAACATTCTCTGTTGTAAATTTTCATCCAATTTGTCATTTGATCTTTGTGTGAACTTGTGATGAACTTGTAACAAGTGATCATGCATTTTGAAAGATGTATAAGTACTGAAGTAAAAAGAGATAAGACACTATTACTACTACTACTGCTACTACTACTACTGCTACTTCTGCTACTGCTACTGCTACTGCTACTGTTACTGTTACTGCTACTGCTACTGCTACTGCTACTGCTACTGCTACTACTACTACTACTACTACTACTACTACTACTACTACTACTACTACAAGTACTACTACATTTATCTTTCAATCTCCTGCTCTCTCTCACTTTTTACCTTTCTACATTTAGAACTTTTCCCTGCCCCCTCACATGCTTAAGATCTTTCTGCTTTTCCCTTTTTGATAGCTTTACATTAGAAACATTTTACTACTTAGTTATAAACTAATTAACCACTTTTGTAAGTGTCCTATAGAAGTGTCCTTTTCTCCCTGCAAAGACTTCTGACTAGCAATCTGAAAGTTAGAGGCCAGCAGTTGCTGTTGAAATAGAACAAAGACCACACTGCTTTATCCTCTGCTGTTAGCCTAGAGGTGTTAGTCACCTAAAGCTGCAGTCTTTGACCATCAGAAAGAACAAGACAGTTTTTAGGACATTTTAGAAGTTATCATCAGCATTTTATTACAGTTAGAATGCCCGGAGAACATCAGACTTCAAAGCCATCATCACAGAGTCCTACTCTCTGCCTCCCCAACTACCTTTACCTACAAACACTCATGTCTCCATACACTGAAATACAATCTTAATATTCTGCTGTTTACTTTGTTAACATCTTTTCCCCTCTAATGTTCCCTGTAACCATTTCATGTCATCTTTTATGTGTGGTTATTCACTATGTTGTATTAGTACTGCCCATGTGAATTTGGATATGAGTGTATCTGCCAGAACAAAGAAAACCTGCTCATTAGTTAAAACAACCCTCCAAAAGCTTCCAACTGCCACTTTATCCTCCTAAGAGATGGAGCATGTAGAAAACATCCACATACTTATGTACATAATTCTGGCTGGCTTATGTTAAGGATATCTAGAGATACACAATTACTATGAGTTCACAAAATCATTGCCCATATTCATGTCCAGAATCAGGATTTCACAGCACTGATCATTCCCTGTCCCTTATAATCCTCAGTCCTGATCATCAATGCAATTTGCTGACATGTGAAGAGTATGAATTGTGGCCTGGTGGTTTCATTTAGGGTTTTGCTTTCACTGTCACTTATTCCCTGAACACTGGAATGCAGTTTGTCTTTCCAATGACTGTTGTCCAATTCAAGAGAAGTTTTTTTGACTAAGATTGCTAACAGTCTATGTGTGTAAACATAAACATGGAAGGCGATTTTACATCACCATGAGCAAAATTATAATAGGTTCTATCCTATGACCCATGAGCCTTTAACTACAATTTCAGGATTCAGCATTGCAGTCCCTCATGTGGATTATGTCTCAAAACCTGTAAACATACAACATTACCTCATAATAGTTGTGCAACCATAGCAACGGTGTGAAGAATTTAACAGTGTTAGAGCATGCTGTTTCCAGCAGTGGGTAAGACCATGGCTAATTTTTATCTCCCCAAGCACCCTGAATAGCATATTCAGACAGTATAAAAGCTAGCCAGAAAGAAGATAGTTTTCTAGTCATTTTGAGTTGGAATTCAGTTAAAGGGTTTTTTGTTGTTATCATCTTTTTACTTTCACATCCCATTAATTTTACTCCCCATTCAATTATATTTTAGTTGGTTCATGGGATTGAAGTCTTTGTTATCATGTTCAATGATACTTTTCCCAATCACCTTCCCCTAACTTCCAGTGTAGTTCACATGCCCTTGTTCCTAACTGCATAAGCCTTTTAAATTCCCAAACCTCTATATTCACATTTTTTCTAGAATTCACTATACCTATTGACTTAAATGTATCCTTCTAAAAGCTCCCTCTTGGCTTCTACAGAACATAAACATAACTATGTATCTGTAAAAAATATATCAATGATAGAACATGAGATGTAATGAAATATATATATATATATATATATATATATATATATATATATATATATTTCAAAGGTAGAAAGAAACTGAGAAATGTGAGTGACACTAATAAGAGAAAAGTTATCAAGAGCTCATTACTAACAAAAGATATTGGAATTTAGACTTTCAAATCTAGTTTCACTTTCTCAAAATTGGAAATATTCTGATATAGAATTTATTCCAGCTCTCCACTTCAGGTGGCGGCGGCGGCGGTGGCGGCAGCGGCAGTGCAGCAGCAGCTGGTCCAGCTGAAGGGACATTAGCAGTTGAACCAAGGCGACACAGGGTCCAGTTAGGCCCTGCGCCCACGACCACTGACCTTCGCTGAGCAGTCAGGCGGCAAGCAGCTGCGGTTGTGCGGCGCCTTTCCTGCACGGAAGCCACTTCAGAACTCAGCCTCCCAACAGTCAGGAGAGGTTCATCTCCATCTTGGTATCCGACTCCAGAGATCTGACAGACTGAGGTACACAAACATAATCCTAGGCCAAGTAGCAGGGGTCTGAGCCCGACGGGCGTTGGCCTGCACCCAGGCCCTGGGCTTTTCGGGGAGCCATCGGGGTGCCAACCCAGCCAGGAGGTTTATTGTCCAGGCTTGCGCGCGCGCCACCATTTTGCCTTCAGGATGACAGAGAGCTCTGGTGGGCAGAGCCACAGGCATAGCCTGAGGCTAACAAAGCAGGAGTCTAGGCCCCAAAAGGCACAGGACTGACCCCAAGAACTGGGCGGCTTGGTGGGCCATCTGTGAGTCAACCCACCCAGGAGGTTGTTAGCACAGCAGACTCTCCCGGCGCTTTCAGGGAGCGCGGGCGCGCACGCCTGCCATCCTGGTCACCTGGCGGACCCAATTAACAGTCATAGCCCTAGGGGAACTTTGCTCAGACCTTGGCCTCCCAGGCTTTTGCATGGACTCAGGGCCTGGGCGGCCAGGCTAACCTTGTGTGCACCAGCCCGGTTGGGGATTGGCTGCCCAGCGGAATGACCAGAACACAGGGGAGGTCACAGCAGCATACACCGTCGGCGCTCCCTGGGAGTGCACACGGGCTCCATCTGGTCCACCGACACAATCTGGGGCAAGGCCTCAGGCGGAAGCCCTCAGCTCAACTGTCTCTCCTTCCGGATCCAGATCAGCCCGGGCGGCCGCACCACATCTCCAAGTCCTGCAAGAGGCTAGCAGGGCTTCCTTGCGGCCAGATGGGAGAAGTCGGTGTGCTCCAGTGAATCCAGCGGGCCCCAGCAGGAGCGTTCGGGTGCTAGCTTCGGGATCTGATCAGCCTGGGCAGCAGCACTCTGTCTACAGAGGTGTGCACCAGAGGCCAATGGGGAAGGGGCAGCTTGCACTGGTGAGTCCAGCACTGACAAGACAAACTAATGCCAGTGAGAACTAGATGGCAAAAGGCAAACGCAGGACCGTCACTAACAGAAATCAAGGCAATATGGCAACATCTGAACCCAATTCTCCTCTACCAGCATGTCCTGGATACACCATCACACCAGTAAAACAAGATTTGGATTTAAAATCACTGGTCATGATGCTGGTACAGGAACACATGAAGGACATACTTAAAAAAATTCAGGAGAAAATGGATCAAAAGTTAGAAGCCCTTGCAATGGAAACACAAAAATCATTGAAAGAAATCCAGGAGAATACAAAAGCCAACAAGGAGGAAACGCAAAAAACACTTAAAGAAATACAGGAGAACTTTGGTCAACAGGCTGAGGACATGAAAGACGAAACACAAAAATCTCTTAAAGAAATACAGGAGAACTTTGGTCAACAGGCTGAGGTCATGAAAGACGAAACACAAAAATCTCTTAAAGAATTATAGGAAAGCACAAACAAGCAAGTGAAGGAGCTAAGCAAAACCATCCAGGATCTAAAATCAGAAGTAGAAACAGCTAAGAAAACTCAAAGGGAGACAACTTTGGAGATAGAAAGCCTTGGGAAGAAATCAGGGGACAGAGATTCAAATATCAACAACAGAATATAAGAGATAGAAGACAGAATCTAAGATGCTGAAGATTCCATAGAAACCATGGACTCAACAGTTAAAGAAAATGCAAAATGCAAAAAGCTTGTAACCAAAATATCCAGGAAATCCAGGACACAATGAGAAGTCCAAACCTAAGGATTATAGGCATAGATGAGAGTGAAGATTTACAACTTAAAGGGCCAGCAAATATCTTCAATAAAATTTTGGAAGAAAACTTCCCTAACCTAAAGAGAGAGATGCCCATGAATATACAAGAAGCCTACAGAACTCCAAACAGACTGGACCAGAACAGAAATACTTCCCGTCACATAATAATCAAAACACCAAATGTTCTAAACAAAGAAAGAATATTAAAGGCAGTAGAGAAAAAGGCCAAGTAACTTATAAACGAAGACCTATCAGAATCACAGCAGATTTTTCACCTGAGACTATGAAGGCTAGAAGGTCCTGGGCAGATCTCATGCAGACTCTAAGAGAACACAAATGCCAACCAAAACTACTATATCCAGCAAAACTCTCAATCACCATAGATGGAGAAACTAAGATATTCCATGACAAAACCAAGTTTACCCAATATCTATCCACAAACCCGGCCCTAAAAAGGATAATATGAGGACAACACCAATACAAGGAGGGAAACTTCACCCTGGAAAAAGCAAGATAGGAACCTTTCATCAAACCCAAAAGAAGTTAACCAATCAAATTTAAAAAATAACGTCAAAAATGATAGGAAGTAACAATCACTATTCCTTAATATCTCTTAACATCAATGGACTTAATGCCCAAATAAAAAGACACAGACTAACTGATTGGATACATAAACAGGACCCTACATTTTGCTGCTTACAGGAAACACACCTCAGGGTGAAAGACAAACACTACCTTAGAGTAAAAGGCTGGAAGACAATTTTACAAGCAAATGGTCTCAGGAAACAAGCTGGAGTAGCCATTTAAATATCAGATAAAATTGACTTTCAACCCAAAGTCATCAAAAGAGACTCTGAGGGACACTTCTTGCTGATCAAAGGAAAAATACAACAAGAAGAACCCTCAATCCTGAACATCTATGCTCCAATGCAAGGGCACCCTCTTTCGTAAAAGAAACTTTATTAAAACTCAAAGCACACATTGTACCTAACACAATAATTGTGGGTGACTTCAACACTGTACTTTCCTCAATGGACCGATCAGGAAAACAGAAACTAAACAGGGACACCATGAAACTAATTGAAGCTTTGGACCAATTAGATTTAACAGATATATATAGAACATTCTATCCTAAACAAAAGAATATACCTTTTTTTTTCAGCAACTCATAGCACCTTCTCCAAAATCGACCATATAATTGGTCACAAGACAGACCTCAACAAACATAAGAAGATTGAACTAATCCCATGCCTCCTATCTGATCACTATGGAGTAAAAGTGGTCTTCAATAGCAACAGACACAACAGAAAACCCACATACACGTGGAAACTGAACAATACTCTACTCAATGATACGTTGGTCAAGGAAGAAATAAAGAAGGAAATTAAAGACTTTTTAGAACACAATGAAAATGAAAACACAATATACCCAAATCTATGGGACACAATGAAAGCAGTGCTAAGAGGAAAACTCATAGCCCTGAGTGCCTCCAAAAAGAAAATGGAGAGAGCATACATTACCAGCTTAATGACACACCCGAAAGCCCTTGAACAAAAAGAAGCTATTTCACCCAGTAGGAGTAGAAGGCAGGAAATCATCAAACTCAGGGCCGAAATCAATCAAGTAGAAACAAAGAGAACCATACAAAAAAATCAACAAAACCAGGAGCTGGTTCTTTGAGAAAATCAACAAGATAGATAAACCCTTAGACAGACTGACCAAAGGGCACAGAGAAAGTATCCAAATTAACAAACTTAGAAATGAAAAGGGAGATATAACAACGGAAACTGAGGAAATCCAAAAAATCATCAGATCCTACTACAAGAGCCTGTACTCAACACAACTGGAGAATCTGGAGGAAATGGACAATTTCCTTGACAGATGCCAAATACTAAAATTAAATCAGGACCAACTAGACCATCTACACAGTCCCATAATGCCTAAAGAAATAGAAGGAGTCATAGAAAGTCTTCCAACCAGAAAAAGCACAGGACCAGATGGTTTCAGTGCAGAATTCTACCAGACCTTCAAAGAAGAGTTAACACCAATACTCTTCAAACTACTCCACAAAATAGAAACAGAAGGAACACTACCCAATTCCTTCTACGAAGTCACAATTATGCTGATACCAAAGCCACACAGAGATCCAACAAAGAAAGAGAACTTCAGACCAATTTCCCTTATGAACATCGATGCAAAAATACTCAATAAAATTCTTGCCAACCGAATCCAAGAACACATCAAAACGATCATCCACCATGATCAAGTAGGCTTTATCCCGGGAATGCAGGGTTGGTTCAATATACGGAAATCCATCAATAAAATCCATTACATAAACAAACTCAAAGAACAAAACCACATGGTCATTTCATTGGATGCTGAAAAAGCATTTGACAAAATTCAGCATCCTTTCATGCTTAAAGTCTTGGAGAGAACAGGAATTCAAGGCCCATACCTAAACATAGTAAAAGCAATATACAGCAAACCGGTAGCCAGCATCAAACTACATGGAGAGAAACTTGAAGCAATCCCACTGAAATCAGGGACCAGACAAGGCTGCCCCCTTTCTCCTTATCTTTTCAATATTGTACTTGAGGTACTAGCTCGGGCAATTCGACAACATAAGGAGGTCAAAGGGATACAAATTGGAAAGGAAGAAATCAAGCTATCATTATTTGCAGACGACATGATAGTCTACCTAAGTGACACAAAAAAACTCCACTAGAGAGCTCCTACAGCTGATAAACAACTTCAGCAAAGTGGCAGGTTATAAAATCAACTCAAGCAAATCAGTGGCCTTCCTATACTCAAAGGATAAGCAGGCTGAGAAAGAAATTAAGGAAATGACCCCCTTCACAATAGCCACAAACAGTATAAAGTATCTTGGGATGACTCTTACCACACATGTGAAAGATCTGTATGGCAAGAACTTCAAGACTCTGAAGAAGGAAATGGAAGAAGACCTCAAAAAATGGGAAAACCTCCCATGCTCATGGATCGGTAGAAGCAATATAGTTAAAATGGCCATTTTGCCAAAAGCAATATACAGATTCAGTGCAATACCCATCAAAATCCCAACTCAATTCTTCACAGAGTTAGAAAGAGCAATTATCATATTCATCTGGAACAACAAAAAACCCAGGATAGCTAAAACTATTCTCAGCAACAAAAGAAAATTTGGGGGAATCAGTATCCCTGACCTCAAGCAATACTACAGAGCAATAGTGTTAAAAACTGCATGGTATTGGTACAGTGACAGGCAGGAGGATCAATGGAACAGGATTGAAGATCCAGAAATGAACCCACCCACCTATGGCCACTTGATCCTCGACAAAGAGGCTGAAAACATCCAATGGAAAAAAGATAGCCTTTTCAACAAATGGTGCTGGTTCAACTGGACGTCAGCATGCAGAAGAATGCGAATTGATCCATCCTTGTCTCCTTGTACTAAGCTCAAATCCAAATGGATCAAGGACCTCCACATAAAGCCAGACACTCTGAAGCTAATAGAAAAGAAACTGGGGAAGACCTTTGAGGACATCGGTACAGGGAGAAAGTTTCTGAGCAGAAAACCAATAGCGTATGCTCTAAGAGCAAGAATTGACAAATGGGACCTCATAAAAATACAAAGTTTCTGTAAGGCAAAGGACACCATCAAGAGGACAAATCGGCAACCAACAAATTGGGAAAAGATCTTCACCAATCCTACATCAGATAGAGGGCTAATATCCAATATATATATAAAGAACTCAAGAAGTTAGACTCCAGAAAACCAAACAACCCTATTAAAAATGGGGTACAGAGTTAAACAAAGAATTCTCACCTGAAGAACTTCGGATGGCGGAGAAGCATCTTAAAAAATGCTCAACTTCATTAGTCATTAGGGAAATGCAAATCAAAACAACCCTGAGATTTCATCTTACACCAGTCAGAATGGCCAAGATCAAAAATTCAGGAGACAGCAGGTGTTGGAGAGGGTGTGGGGAAAGAGGAACACTCCTCCACTGCTGGTGGGGTTGCAAACTGGTACAACCACTCTGGATATCAGTCTGGCGGTTCCTCCGAAAACTGGGCACCTCACTTCCAGAAGATCCTGCTATACCACTCCTGGGCATATACCCAGAAGAATCCCCACCATGTAATAAGGATACATGCTCTACTATGTTCATAGCAGCCCTATTTATAATTGCCAGATGCTGGAAAGAACCCAGGTATCCCTCAACAGAAGAGTGGATGCAAAAAATGTGGTATATCTATACAATGGAGTACTATTCAGCCATTAGAAACAATGAATTCATGAAATTCTTAGGCAAATGGATGGAGCTAGAGAACATCATACTAAGTGAGGTAACCCAGACTCAAAAGGTGAATCATGGTATGCACTCACTAATAAGTGGATATTAACCGAGAAAACTGGAATACCCAAAACATAATCCACACATCAAATGAGGTACAAGAAGAAAGGAGGAGTGGCCCCTGGTTCTGGAAAGACTCAGTGAAACAGTATTCGGCAAAACCAGAACGGGGAAGTGGGAAGAGGTGGGTGGGAGGACAGGGGAAGAGAAGGGGGCTTACAGGACTTTCGGGGAGTGGGGGGGCTAGAAAAAGGGAAATCATTTGAAATGTAAATAAATTATATCGAACAAAAAATTAAAAACAAAGAAGTTATTCCAACACTATGTACTAACAACTATGTTGGATAAAGGATATTATTTATATTTATATGAGTTTAATTATATCAAATCATTGAAAATCATTAGGATTTGCATCATGTACTAAAATCTGAAATATCTTATGATGCCATGATCATTGCTCTAGTTGTTTCCATTTGAGGACTGAATAATGTTTGAATATTGATCATATACAAGTAGAAAAATTGGAATCATCATCAATGAATTTGTGACAAAATACTGTTTTTCAACAAGATGAACGATTTCTTAAACGTATAATGAAAAATATTAAAAACACTGAAAACAAAGGAAAAATATAAACTCAATATGAATATATCTATAAATTAAAATTTGAACAGGAAATTCTACTGATGTCGGATTTGCATTCATATTATATATTTTAAATCAGACAAACTCTGGGTCAAAGCATTGTTTATATATATACACATATATCCGTGTATGTGTGTGTGTGTGTGTGTGTGTGTGTGTGTGCATGTGTAACACATGGATTGATTGTGCTTCGTCTACAGAGTTGCAATATTAGGAGGTGTTGCCTTGTTTGAATAGATGTGGTCTTGTTGGATGAAGTGTGTTACTGTGTAGTTGGGTTGGAGACACTCCTGTTAGCTTCCTGTAAGTGAGTCTTCTATCTGCCTTTCTTTAAGTATATAAAATTCTCAGCTCCTCCTGAATTATGACTTCCTGAAAGGTATCAAGTGTACAGATTGATAATAAGGGAATGTACTTCTGACTCTGTAAACCAGCCCCAGTTAACTGTCCTGTATTGGTGGTTACTTTGTCAAGATATCTATTCATAGCTCTAAAACCCAAATGAAGACACTGTGGATGGAACAATAAAAAGATGTTAGAGAAAATGGGCACTTTTTAGAAAATGATATGCTAGATTGTTGAAGTGTTGTGGATTTCATCAGTAAATACAAAAGGTACCTAAGGTGGGATTCATGAATAGAAAATACTTAATGAAATATAATTTATTAGAAATTGGTAGAAGGAAAGACGGATTTAGGAAAGGAAGCCCATCATGGTATAAAAGGTGAAGTCAACTTTACATTTTTTTTGATGAAATTTGCATTATTCTTTTTTTTTTTATTCGATATATTTTTTATTTACATTTCAAATGATTTCTCGATTTCTGGAGGCCAACTCACCGAAAGTACCATAAGACCCTTCCTTTCCCCCTGTTCTCCCACCCAACCCTTCCCACTTGCCTGTTCTGGTTTTGCCCTATACTGCTACACTGAGTCTTTCCAGAACAAGGCGCTACACCTCCATTCTTCTTGAACCTCATTTGATGTGTGGATTATGTTTTGGGTATTCCAGTTTTCTAAGTTAATATACACTTATTGGTGAGTGCATACCATGATTGATGTTGTGGGACTGGGTTCCCTCACTTAGTATGATGTTCTCCAGCTCCATCCATTTGCCTAAAAATTTCATGAATTCATTGTTTCTAATGGCTGTATAGTACTCCATTGTGTGTGTGTATATATATATCTATATATCTATATATCTATGTATCTATATCTATATCTATATCTATCTATCTATCTATCTATCTATCTATATCTATATCTATATCTACATCTACATCTACATCTACATCTACATCTACATCTACATCTACATCTACATCTACCTATCTATCTATCTATCTATCTATCTATCTATCTATCTATCTATCTATATATATATATATATATATATATATATATATCACATTTTTTGCATCCATTCTTTTGTTCAGGTTCTTTCCAGCTTCTGGCAATTACATGTAGGGCTGCTATGAATTTAGTGGAGCATGTATCCTTATTAAATGCTGGGGAATCCTCTGGGCATATGCCCAGGAGTGGTATAGCAGGATCTTCTGGAAGTGAGGTGCCCAGGTTTCTGAGGAACCGCCAGACTGATTTCCAGAGTTGTTGTACCAATTTGCAGTAGTGGAGTGTTCCTCTTTCTCCACATCCTCGCCAACACCTGCTGTCTCTTGAATTTTTAAACTTAGCCATTCTGACTGGTGTAAGATGAAATCTCAGGGTTGTTTTGATTTGCATTTCCCTAATGAATAATGAAGTTGAGCATTTTTCAGGACACTTCTTCATCATCAGAAGTTCTTCAGGTGAAAATTCTTTGCTTAAATCTGTACCCCGTTTTTTAATAGCGTTATTTGGTTTTCTGTACTTTGTACTATTGGATATTAGCCCTCTCTCTATCTGATGTAGGGTTGGTGAACATCTTTTCCCAATTTGTTGGTTGCCAATTTGTTTTTTGATGGTGTCCTTTGCATTACAGAAACTTTGTAATTTTATGAGGTCCCATTTGTCAATTCTTGCATTTAGAGCATAAGCTATTGGTGATCTGTTCATAAATTTTCCCACTGTACCGATGTCCTCAAGGGTCTTCCCTAGTTTCTTTTCTATTAGCTTCAGAGCCTCTGGCTTTATGTGGAGGTCCTTAATCCATTTGGAGTTAAGCTTAGTACAAGGAGACAAGGATGGATCAACTCGCATTCTTCTGCATGCTGACCTCCATTTGAACCAGCACCATTTGTTGAAAAGGCTATCTTTTTTCCATTCGATGTTTTCAGACTCATTGTCAAGGATCAAGTAGCCCTTTGTTTGTGGGTTCATTTCTGGATCTTCAATCCTGTTCCATTGATACACCTTCCTGTCACTGTACCAATACCACCCAGTTTTTAACACTATTGCTCTGTAGTATTGCTTGAGTTCAGGGATATTGTTTTCTCCAGACTTTCTTTTGTTGCTAAGAATAGTTTTAGCTATCCAGGATTTTTTGTTATTCCAGATGAATTTGATAACTGCTCTTTCTAACTCTATGAAGAATAGAGTTGGGATTTTGATAGGTATTGCCTTGAATCTGTATATTGCTTTTGGCAAAATGTCCATTTTAACTATATTAATTCTGCTGATCCATGAGCAAGGGAGTTTTTTCCATTTTTTGAGGTCTTCTTCCATTTCCATCTTCAGAGTCTTGAAGTTCTTGTCATACAGATCCTTCACAAGTTTGGTAAGAGTCACCCAAAGGTACTTTATACTGTTTGTGGCTATTGTGAAAGGTGTCATTTCCCTAATTTCTTTCTCAGCCTGCTTATCCTTTGAGTATAAGAAGTCAACTGATTTGCTTGAGTTGATTTTATAACCTGCCACTTTGCTCAAGGTGTTTATCAGTTGTAGGAATTATCTAGTGGAGTTTTTTTGGGTCACTTACGTAGACTATCATATCATCTGTAAATAATGATAGTTTGACTTCTTCCTTTCCAATTTTTATCCCTTTGCCCTCCTTATGTTGTATTATTGCCTGGGCTAGTAACTCAAGTATAATATTGCAAAAATAAGGAGAAAAGGGGCAGCACTGTCTAGTCCCTGATTTTAGTGGGATTGCTTCACATTTCTCTCCATTTCATTTGATGCTGGCAACCAGTTTGCAGTATATTGATTTTACTATGTTTAGGTATGAGCCTTGAATTCCTGTTCTTTCCAAGAGTTTAAGCATGAAAGGATGCCGAATTTTTTCAAATGCTTTTTCAGTATCTAATGAAATGACTATGCTGTTTTTTTCTTTGAGTTTGTTTATGTAGTGGATTGCATTGATGGATTTCTGTATATTGAACCAACCCTGCATCCCTAGGATAAAACCTACTTGATCATTGTGGATGATCATTTTTATGTGTTTTTGGATTCAGTTGGCAAGAATTTTATTGAGTATTTTTGCGTCGATGTTCATAAGTGAAACTGGCCTGAAGTTCTCTTTCTTTCTTGGATCTATGTGTGGTTTTGACATAAGCGTAATTGTGACTTCATAGAAGGAATTGGGTAGTGTTCCTTCTGTTTCTACTTTGTGGCATAGTTTGAAGAGTATTGGTGTTAGGTCTTCTTTGAATGTCTGATAGAATTCTGCACTGAAACCATGTGGTCCTGTGCTTTTTTTGGTTGGAAGACTTTTTATGACCCTTCTATTTCTTTAGGGGTTATGGGACTGTTTATATGATCTATTTGGTCCTATTTAAATTTTGGTATTTGGTATCTGTCTATGGAATTGTCCATTTCCTCCAGATTCTCTAGTTGTGTTGAGTATAGGTTTATGTAGTAGGAACTGATGACTTTTTGGATTTCCTCAGTTTCTGTTGTTCTATCCCCCTTTTAGTTTCTAATTTTGTAAATATGGATACTTTCACTGCGCCCTTCGGTCAGTCTGGCTAAGGGTTTTTCCAAGAATCAGCACCTGGATTCGTTGATTTTTTGTATGGTTCTCTTTGTTTCAATTTGAATGATCCCCCCCCCCCCGAGTTTGATAATTTCCTGTCTTCTACCCCTCCTGGGTCAATTGGCTTCTTTTTGTTCCAGAGCTTTCAGGTGTGTTCTTAAGCTGCTAATGTATGCTCTCTCAGTTTTCTTTTTAGAGGCATTTGGAGATATAAGTTTTCCTCTTAGTACTGCTTTCATTGTGTCCCAAAGATTTGGGTATGTTGTGCCTTCATTTTCATTAAATTCTAAAAAGTCTCTGATTTTTTTCTTTATTTCTTCATTGGTCAAGGTGTCATTGAGTAGAATATTGTTTAGCCTCCATGTGTATGTGGTCTTTCTGTTGTTTTTGTTGCTATTGAAAACCACTCTCACTCCATAGTGATGTGATAGGTGAAGTCAATTTTCAACTGGAAACCATAGTGTAGTGGTTTGAAGATGCATAATTATAAGGACTTATCAGAACATTGAAAAAGCAGGGTTATGAGATGAAATATATCATGGTGAATCACAGTGAAGGTGAGGCTTTGAGATTTCATAAAATTCTCAAGTCTAGGCAGCATGATACTGATGATATTTCCAGTGGCCTGAGGAAAAGTGTCTCCTGTCTGCACATGGGTCATGACGTAGGACACTTGACTCTTCCAGGATCATGTCGTCCTGCACGGTGCTATACACTCCCTGACAAGGTGATAATAGAAGGAATCAAATAGCTAATAGAAGGGGTAAGTTCCCATATCGATAAGCAGTTTTTTACCAGTGAATCCTGAGATATATCATGTTAGACATTATTATGACTTGGTTATTTTTTCAGGTGAACATGAAAAACATAATTGTGTGTCAAATTGACAAGCTATGCATTGGGATGGTTACTCTCAGTGTTCACCTTCATTACATCCTTATTAACTACAATCCAGAAATGGAGGGCACACCTATGATCCAGGCCTTGTGTCTGGAAAACAAAGGATGTTGATATAAAATCAAGAAGTGGGAAGACACAGGTTTAGATTCAGCTCTAGGAGCATATTAGTCATGAAAGCCTGGGAACAGGCAAGGTGCATATCCTTAATACAGAGAGAGGGAATACAGATTTTTGAGTTCCAGTCCATTCTGTTACAGAATAATTTCCAGGTAAACAAAAGCTTAGGTCCAATCATAGTGATATAAGACTTTCATCCCATTACTCACATGTGAGAGTCAACAGATCTTAGTACAAGATCTATCAAGTTCAAGAATTACAGAGCTAGTTCCATGACATCCAACCTTAGAACATGAAATCACTGAAAACAGAAACCTTGTGTAAATGTAATAGATCACGGGAGAAAAGTTCTAGCTCCAGCATCCAATAGAATTTGTTAGATTTTAGAATGTACCTATGGGGTTAGAATGAAGAATGACAGAGTACTGGTACAACATATGCTGCGTAGCAAGAGTTCAGATAATGATTAATGATGTGATGAAGAATAGCATCACTGAGGTGAAATCATCTGGGAAGTGTTACCAGAGATCACAAAGAAGCTGAAGTCCAGAGAAATACCTCCTGCTGGCTACCAGAGATAATACCTAAGAACCTATCAGGTGGTAATGGATTTGAATGACTAAAGGGATAATGAATAGCATTTGAGATTTGCCAAAGTGGGAGGCCAGAAAAGATCAGTGAAGAAAGCACAGCCTCAGAGGCATGGGAAGATTCTGGACTGAAGGGTTTTTGAGAGATAGAATAGTTGGAGGAGTGATTCAAGCCCTTTGTAAGAACCCAGAGAATCATGCCTGAAACAAATTAGATACCTGCTAAGTATAGCTGCAATGTGGAAATGAGAACAGCCCTAGTTAAAGAAATAGATAATAGTTTAGAAAGCTGAAAGAATGCAGGATATCAGGAATGTAGATATAGACTTTGGTGTTTGATCAACAAGTTTTTGGTCTTGATTTGGTCTAGAATTTCCTCACTGTGAAATTTTGGTTGTACATGACCTGCTATTTCACTTTCATTTCATAATGGATTGCAGTTCTAAGAATGCATCAATATTAAAAAATACTTCAGGTTTAAAACACGGTTGAGGCTGTGCTAGAATATGTGGAGTTGGATTTAATGTATTTTGTGTATGGGTATGCCTAGATATAGCCCAATGCACTCATGTGTTTGAATAAGCTAATGGGTTCCTGGGAGTGGAATGTGATTGATTGAAAATGCTTACCCCTTGGAAAGTGTGGAAAAATCAGATGTTTCCATATTGGGGAAGGTGTAGCTTTCTTACAGAAAGTATGAAACAGCATGTCACAATGTAGTTGGGTCTTGTATATTTCTTGAAATTCTCAATTCTGGGCAATGGGGTCGAGAGGGTCCTCCTGGATGGCTGTGGGAGTGTCTTCTGCCTACCTTAGGGTCATAATGTAGGACACTTGGCTTCTGTATCAACATATCTTTCTGTATAATACTGTACTTCATGCCATGATGAAAAAAGAAGGAAGCTCTAAAACTGTAACCCAGCCTTGATTGAATGTCTTCCTGTATAAGAGTTGTCTTAAGGATGGAGATTATATGGCAATGAAACTTTTACTAAAACAGAAATCGGTGCCAAGGACTTGGATATTATTGGCATAGGTGTGAGCATTATTTTGAAGAATGCAGATTTTGCCACTATGGAAAGCTGTGGGATGGATTAAGTGGGGCTCAATTGGACAATGTAGGTTAGCATGGAAGACAGTGGTGCTGAGAGTGATTACAACTGTGGAGTCCTGGTTCAAGGGATTTCAGAGGAATAGAAATTTAGTATATGGCTTAGAAACAATTTTCATGTTATTTTCTTGTAGGTCTTTTTGCCCTTGTCTGAAGAGTCTGCCTGAGCATAAGGTAAAGTGATTTAGAATAGTTACTTTAAGAAAGAATTTCACAAAGCCAATTCATTTCAACTTTCTCCAGTGGTTCAGTCTTACAGGGCAGGTTTTAGTCAAGTACACCAAACTGAGTAAGAAAAATACAAAATGTATGGTTCAGAGATAAATGGAGAACCAGGAAGTGGAATGGAACTAAATGCTCTGTTGATGAATATTTAATATGATTAAAGGAGTGTTAATATTGGGTAAGATATCACCTAGCTTACAGTGTATGCTTTTGCTGTGAACCAAGGGAAAGTTACATTATTATATGCATTATTATTAACTGGCTATCATTCCCTTTAGGACCTAAGGAAATATGATCCTGTATCAAATTAAAAGGCTATGGATTATGATGACTATTCTCAGTGGTCAACTCTGTCAGGAGAGAACTGTATCTAGAAATGGAGGCCTTAACTGTGATTCAGACCTTAAGTTATGACACACAAGATTTTGATCCAAATACTGACCTGGAAAAACATAAGATTTATTTCAGATCTAGAAGCATATTCACCATGAAAATCTTAGATTCAGACATGGTGGAATTTATCTTTAATCACAGGAGTCAAAAGCAAGTTTATTTCTGAGTTCTATAACAGCTTGGTACAGAGCATGTCCCAGGTAAAGAAAGGCCTAAGTCCAGGCCTGTTGGCATACAACTTAATCCCAGCACCCAGGTATGAAGACCATCCAGTTTTCTGAGTTCAAGTCATTTTACTGAGCTAGTTTCTTGGCAGCCAAATACAGATAGTGGGGAAATAGGAAAGTTGTGTAAATGTAATTGAACTGGGGGAGGGAGGTAGGAGGGAATGTTTCTGCCCCAGCAACCAATAGCACATGGCAGCTTCAGGCAAGTCACTGTGCCTTTAGAATCAAGAGTAGAATAGGTTATTAGGACAACTGATACTGGTGAGCTAGAGATAAGAAATTGCCAGTAATTTAGAAGAGACTAATGCCTCTAAGGTGAAATATTTGGTAAGTATTACCTGTGAACACATAGAAGTTGTATTCCAGAGAAAGGCCTCCTGCTGACATCCAGGTAATGTTTAGAAATTGCCAGGTAAAACTGGTTTTGAAGGAATGATCAGGTCTTGGAAAAACATTGAGCCTTGTCAGTGTGAGTGGTCAGAAAATATCATTGGAGATCTTTCAACCACAGTGAAAGCTGAAATCTTAATTGATTTTGTGATGAAATTGAGGATCACCACCTTAAAGACAGCATATCAGAAGGAATAGGTAAATGTGCTGCCTCTTTGCAGATGAAAATCCTAGTTAATTGGAGATGACAGTATCATAGAATGACCATGAATAGCAGCAGCAGTTGAGTGGAGTAAGCAAGGGATCAGCGTGATACAGAGTGCCCAATTGGAGTTGTGTGACACATAGCCTTTGCCACAGCCCAGATGATCATGTGTGAACCACCATGGGATTCCTGCTGAATAAAGCTGATAACAGAGAGTAGAGCCAGTCCAAGGAAAAAGAAGTGAGGTACAGTTTACAAAGCTGAAATGAAGTGGGCCCTAAAAATAAAGATGCAGAGTTTGGAGTTTGGCCATCTTGTTTTTATTCTGGGTTTCATCCAATAGTTCCCTCTATGTTATTTAGTAATATTACTTTTTAACTTGTGATTTTGGAAGGATGTAATCTATTCTTTAACTTTGATTTTTTAAATTTATTTTCCATATTCTTTGTTTACAGTCTAAAATCTTTTACCTTTCCTAGTCGCCACCTCCATATGTCCCATAAGTCCTCTTCTCTCCATCCATTCTCCTATCCTTCCCCCTCCCTTTTCTCTTCCTGGCACTCCCCTACAATGCTGGATCAAAGGTTTTCAGGATTAAGGCTCTCTTCTTCCTTCTTCATGGGAATCATTTGATATCCTAATTGTAACTTCAATGTTCAGAGCTTCAGGTCTAATTAATATCCACTTATCAATGATTGCATTCCATGTGTATTCTTTTGTGATTGTGTTACTTTGCTTAGGATGATATTTTACAGTTCCATCCATTTGCCTAAAAAAAAATCATGAATTCATTGCTTTGAATTGCTGAATAATACTCCATTGTGTATATATACCATATTTTCTGTATCCATTCCTCCACTGAGGGACATCTGGGTTCTTTCCAGATTCTGGCTATTACAAATAAGGCTGCTACAAACATAGTGGATAATTTTGATTTTATAAGGGATTACAGTTTATATAATATGTGATTCTTCTAAGAGAAATGGATCTTTTCACAATGTTCAGGCTGTGCTCTAGTATAGAGACTTTTAGAATTGTATACAATATATTATGAATTGTTCTATATCTAGCATGGTTATAGTGCATATACACTCATGTCTTTTTATAAGGCTATGGAGACCAGGCTTATAAAATTGTGGAATGTGATTATTTTAATGTTTGGACCAAGTGAAGTTGTCAGTAATCAGACATATTGTCTTATTGGAAAACGGAAGTGTGTCATTGTGTTTCAAATAGGAGACAGGATTTTGTGGTCTCATGAAATTCCCACACCTGGCCTGCAGAATTCAGGGCAAACTTTTGTCTTCCAGAAGTGCACATTCTCCTGGCTGCATTTAGATAAATGTGTAGATTATCTCCTTTTATCCTCTAGCACCTTGTCTTCCTCCATGCTGCCATTCCTTCAGCCATGATGAAAATAGAACTCTAAAACTTTATGCCAGCCCATATTAAATGTCATCCCTTATAAGAATTGCCTTTGTCATGATGTTTCTTCAGAGCAATGAACCTCTAAATAAGGCACATATTCTTTTCTTATATGACCTGCTGTCAGAGAGCACTTGATTAGTGATGTTTTGAAATGTACCCACAGACCCACCCAAGGGCACTGTTTCACATCACTCGAGATATTATCAAAGCTCACAATAATTCCCCAGGATAGGGTTTTGCCAGGTCAGGAAAAGGGATTTACAAGTTTTAAGCAGGGGTAGTGGGAATGGGATATGGGTTCTCAGAGGGGTAATGAGGAAAGATGATAACATCTGTAATATAAATAACAAATTATTAAAAAAATATTCTCCATAATAGACCTTTGAAATATGCATCGCTTTCCTTCCCATTTTAGCTGGCCTAGTCTTACATTATTGTGTTTCAAAAATGGTTCATTCTTGCCTGTAAAGTATGCTGTGTTCTATATTTGCTTGTCAAATAGGTAGCATCCAAAATCTCCAGCAAGCAACAACAGATTTAAGTTTAAGGTGATTTATGTTTTCTATTTTGACAAATTCTAGTTATGGGAGATGAGGTATCTAAAGAGTATAGAGGTCAGTGGAAATGTTTGTGTGTGGGGTATCTTTAACTTTCACAACATCAAAAGAGTCTAGTGATTAAGAAATACATAAACTTATAGTGACCACTGTGTTAAGATTTGTCGTTTTTTCGGAGGACTATTACTATATACTCACCTAGTACTTCCTTGCATCTGATATCTTTTTTGTTTTGTTTTGTTTTGATTTTTTTATTCGATATATTTTTTTATTTCCATTTGTACACTTTCAAGCAGTGGTTCTCAAACTTTTTAATGCTGCAACCCTTTAATACAGTTCCTTATCGTGTGGTCACCCCTAACCAAAGCATGTATATATATATATATATATATTTTTTTTTTTTACATCTTCTTAATTGTAATGTTAAATTTGTAAGTCAGTCTTTCTTGGTAAAATGTTTAATGAAGTTTGAGTAGAACTAAATAAAACACTTGATGGTCAATTGTGTGGTTAAAAAGCAACACTATGCTACAATCTCAGTTTTAGTCCCCATCATTCCTTTTCTTATGATCTCGAAGAAAGTTGTTGGTGGAAGTTAAGTGAGAATGTTTTTGTGTGACATATACAAGTGTTACATGGTTGCTTAAAGGCAATATTAAATAAATATTTCAAATAAGCTAAAGAAATCATTTATATATGTCAATATGCAAAACCACAAATGAGGAAGTACCAGTTAATATAATTTGAAGTCAAAAGTCTAGAAGGGTATTGTGATTTTTATATTTGATTGTAAAAAATATTCTGAAGGTATTACTTGCACTTGTATATTTGTATGTGTCTCTTTGTCTGTGTGTGTGTGTGTGTGTGTGTGATTTTGTGTTTGTGTGTATAAATATATTATAGTTGCTTTACTTGTCTTCTCATTTCTGCATCTATCTCCTCTCCTAAACTCTCCCACTGTTTTTTTTTTTTTTTTTACTCTTGACAGCTCTTTTTTTAATTGGCGTGTGAGTTTGTGTGGATATGTGTGTGTGTGTGTGTGTGTGTGTGTGTGTGTGTGTGTTCCTAAAAATAGAAATACATTCTGCTCAGTACTTGAAATCTTGCTTTCATGTATATGATTTTGGGTCTGAGCATTTGGTTCTAAATAGGCCACAGAGGGAACTCTTCTGATATTCTATCCCAATCTTTGTCTTCCTAGATTCTTCCTGGTCTTTATCTAGGGTCAAGACTCCATGAGAATTGCCTTCTTCATAAAGCATGTGGGTTATTGTTGTTGTTGTATTCCAGGTCTTGTTTAGGGAGCCATGTTATTGAGAGTTTGTAGGTTTATCCTCCCCAAAATGTCTAGAAGACATAACCTCATAGCAGACTTCTTATCCTCTTGCTCTTACAATATTTCTTCTCCATCTTCTATGATATTCCCTGGACTTTATGTCCCTGAGTTATTTACATGTAGGATTTGGGGCTGAGAAAAATATGATCATGTGTTCCCTGCATTTTGATTGATTGTGGATTTTCTGTAATTGTTTCTCAGTTATAAAAGGGAATCTATGGACTCAGGGATGAGGACAACACTTATGTGTATGTTGAAAACAAATATTTAGATTATGGCTACTTATGCTGTTGATTTAATGAAGAGGTTGCTGTAGGGACTAACCAACTTTCTGAGACAATCAAGGCCATGGACTGTAGAGAATAACCTACAACCACCATTTTACTAAGTCAGCATTGTTTCTGTGCTATAATCCTTCACTTAAATCAGCAAGAAGCCATCAGCAGGTAACATATATATATATATACAGTTCACCCTCCTGAAAGATCTTTACATATATTCTAATATTGCCCTTTCAGCAATATGAGACTCTTAACACAGTCTGGCTACATGCTTTGGAACGGGAATTTTATTGAAACACAAACATGTCCATTTATTTTGTACTTTCTATGGTTTCTTTTCACTAAAATAAAGTTGAACAGTTGTGAGAGATTATGTAGTTCAAAAAAGAAATTGCCCTGTCTGATTTTGATGGTTTTACTTTTTTTTAACTTTTTAGCTTGACATAATTATGAAGTAGGAAGAGATTATTAACTGAGATATTATGTACATCAGTTTGGCCTATGGCTATGTATGTGCAGGACTGTTTTTATTGCTAATTGATGTAGTAAAGTCACAATAGATGCACTGTGTATGGCATCATTTTATGTATGGGTGGTCTTGAACTGTGTAACAGTGTTGCATGTATAATGACATTTATAAGAACGAATATCCATTTCTATACAGCCAAGGATATACAGAGAATCCTTCTCTTGACAGGAAAAAGAAATTCTCATTAGCCCATTGATTCACTGTTTTATTTTGTAAAAAGTTATTTCTCATTGCTGCAGACAGAAAGTATTACAAATCCCTCACTTTTGTTTATTCAGGTGTATAATAATTACTTTTTTCATGCAGTTTGCACTCCTAAGAGTTTTCCAAAACTCGGGATGAGATTTTTGTATTCAGATTCATTCATCTCATAGCCAGTATTATTTAAATAGTATAATTCAAAATAAAACAATAACATTAGTTGTGACTTAATATTCAATTATTTAAATAAAAATATTGAACTTTTAGATTTTATTATTTCAATACTGGAAAATGTATTCTGGACTGATGAAAATGTTCATCATGTTTTCAAACTTGGTATATATGAAATTTTAGAAAATGAAATTATATTTTCCTCTCACTTGACAACTCATTTTTAGGACAAATAACTAAACTGTACTTAGCATGCACTATTGATGTTATAAAAGATTTATCATCAAGGAATAGTTTATACTCTTGAAGAAGGATCATTCTAAGTAAACCAACTAATGTTAAATAGAATCAATCATAAAATTAGTTTATAAACTGGTGAGAAAATTTGACCTCTAAATAAATTAACTATATCTATGAACTTGAATTCCTCTTTTAAAAATTAAAATTAGAAGAATTCTGGTATATTCTCACTGAAAATTACTGTATTTTCTGACTTTTTCTAGAAATTTACATGAATAATTAATTTACCTGTGAAGATATATTGTTACTGTACATGTGATTGTTAATAATATATGCCATATTTAGTTGCAATATTAATATAATTCTATCATTTGAAGCAAAATAGACAGAAAATGTTATGTAATTTGAAAGAATAAATGTGAATAATAGGATACATGTGTTTAACAGGTTAATTAAAAGCAAAAAATTACATATATTATGTATGTTCACTTAATTTTAACTTATATGGAGTATATGTATTTATGTAGTGATTTAATAGTGTGAGTTTTTTTTTTTTTTTTACTTTTTCTGAAAGCCAGTTCATCTTACCCTACCAACTGACAAAGGAAATATATTTACAAAACATCTATCATGACATACTGAGATCCAGAGTCAGTGTGGTTTTTGAAGAGGTTCTTGATGTCTGAGACGCCTGAGCCAGGAGAATCAATTATAAAGATCATTGTCATTAAGGCCACCTAAGCTTTAATGAAGTAAGTAATTCATGTTCGGTCCATTGTGAATATCCTGACAGAGATCCTGGTGATGGTTATGATTGTTGTTGCTTCTTGAGAATCTGATGAATAAATATTATGGTCTATATTCATGCCCACAATCATAACGAAGGTAATATTCTTAGCTGGTTCTGGAGATCAGATTGATGTCTGAGATACTACATGTCACACACAGGAAATTCAGTTGATGATCCTGATGCATATATGTAGCACCCAATGTTGAACATGCGATATGCTTTGATACCTGTGATACTTCCTGTAAGAAGAAGCTATGTTGATGTCAGTACTGAATATTGTAAACAGAAATCATGATAGATCTCATTCTTACTATTCTGATGGAGATACTGAGGATGGCTGTGATTGGTGTTGCTTCTTGAGAATCTAATGAATTTTATGGTACATCCTCATACCCACAATCATATTGAGAATGGTATTCTTTGTACTGGAAATGGCACTGGAGATGGCACTAGAGATCAAATTGATATCTGAGATTCTAACTATCACATGAAATTTGAATGAAGTTCCTGGCACATGTGTGTAGCCCCTGATGTCCAACATGCAATGTACTTTCATACTTGTGATATGAGCTGTAAGCAGAAGCTATGATAATGTCTCCACTGCATATTGTCACCAGAAATCATGATGGAGCCCATTATTATTATTATAAGGGTGATATCGGTGATGACTATTATTGGTGTTGCTGTTTGAGAACTTAATTAATTTTATAGGATATAATCATACCCACAATCATATTGAGGTAAATGTTCTTAGGTGGCACTGGAGAATAGATTGATACCTGAGATCCTACCTATCACAGGAAATTCAGTGGATATTCCTGATGCATGCGTGTAGCCCCTGATATTGAACCTGCAATGACCTTCTATGACTGTGTACCGACCTTTAAGAAGAAGATATGTTGATGCCAGTACTTCATGCTCTGACTATCAGACAGTGTTGAAGCACATTATTCCTATTGATGATGAAGACCCAGGTTATGGCTGAGATTGGTGCTGCTGCATGAGAATCTAATACATTTCATGATTCATACCCATGCCATACTAAAATTGAGGCAAGTATTTTTGCTGATACTAGAGATTAGATTAAAATCTGAGATCCTAGCTGTCACAGAAAATTTTGTTATGTACCTGATGCATGAATGCAATCTCAATGTCGAACATGTTACATGCATTGATAACAGTTATCCCTCCTGTTAGAAGGGATAGGGAAGAGGAAGAATCTGTATTGACTTTAGTGCTGAATGTTGCGATCAGCAATCATGAGCACATCCATTATTCCTATTGCTGACGGAGACCCTGGTTGTGGCTATAACTCGTGTTGCTGCATGAGAATCTAATAATTCCAGCATCCATAATATGCCCATAGTCATTTTGAGGTACAAGTTCTGAGCTGGCAATGGAGATCAGATTGATACCTGAGATATATCTGAAAAAGGAAATTCAGTTAATGTTCTTGATTCATGCATATAGTCCCAGATATTGACTTTGCAATGAACTTTGATGCCTTGAAGACTTGACAAATGGGACCTCATAATATTACAAAGTTTTTGTAAGGCAAAGAACAGTGTCAAAAGAATAAAACATCAACCAACAGATTGTGAAAGGATCTTCACCAACCATAAATCCGACAGAGGGCTAATATCCAATATATACAGAGAACTCAAGAAGGTAGAACCCAGAAAAACCAAATAACCCTATTAAAATAAGGAGTATGGAACTAATTTTTCCCATGAAGAACTTTTCCCATGAGGAACCTCAGATGGTTGAGAAGCACCTTAAGAAATGTTCAACAACCATAGTCATTAGGGAAATGAAAATCAAAACAACCTTGAGATTTCATCTCACACCAGTCAGAATGGCTAAGGTTAAAAACTCAGGAGACAGGTGGTGTTGGTGAGGATGTGGAGAAAGAGAAGCACCCCTCCACTGCTGGTGGAATTGCAAGATGGTGCAAACACTTTGGAAATCAGTCTGGCGGTTCGTAGCAGCCATATTTATAATAGCCAGAGGCTGGAAAGAACCCAGGGTTCCCTCAAGAGAGGAATGGACACAAAAAAATGTGGTATATTTACACAATGGAGTACTATTCAGTCATCAGGAACAATGAATTCATGAAATTCTTAGACAAATGGATGGATCTGTAGAACATCATACTAAGTGAGGCAACCCAGTCTCAAGAGATCAATCATGACATAACTACATGAAGATATATAAATGCAAATGTCATCTATGCCAGACATGCTGAAGAAGTCCATTATGCCCAAAATGCCCATGCTAGTGTTAAAGGTATGTGTCACTGTTAAATTACTACTTATGTGTTCACAAGGACCATTGATCTGCAGGTCACAAGCACTTGAATATGGAACAAAATATAATATTCTTTTCTGTGGAGAGCTTTTGGTACTGCTTATCAAAATTTGGCAAGTACTTGTCACTGGGCTCTGAAGGAAGGAGTGGGTTCAGATAAGGGTATTCACACTTGAGCTAATGCAAGGATCTTGGTAAGCACAGCCAAGGAATTTGTGACTTCCCTTTTGTCTTGGTAATCCTGATAAGACCCCAGACCCAGTGATCTGGGTACTTAGCACATTGCTTTGTTTGATTACCACCTAGTGTGATCTCTTTGTTCTTTGCCTTGTTTAATCACTTTGTCTTTCATCAAAGAACTGACCCTAGTCTCTGCTACTACCTAGAAATGGTATAAATGGTATAAAATCTGGTTAGAAAAAATTAAACCAGCTTTAGCCTTCAACACTGGCTGGAGTCATGTTTAAAAAGAAATAAGCTAAATTGATGTCAGTGCTGCATGTTGTAACCAGCAGTCATGATGGAATCCATTATCCCTGTTGATGATGGAGACCCAAGTTATGACTGTATTCTATGTTGCTGTTTGAGAATCTGAAGAATTGAGAATATGAAAGTCCATACTGATGCTCAGAGACATATTGAGGTAGGTGATCTTAGTTGGTAATGAAGATCAGATTGATGTCTGAGACCCTACTTGCAAAAATAAATTGAGCTGATATTCCTGATGCATGGAGGTAGCACCAAATATCAACCACACAATTTACTTTAGTGCTTATTATCATACCTGAATTTAAAGCTATGTTGTTGTCAGTGCTACATGCTGTGACCAGCAAATCATGATGGGGAATATTATTCCTCCTCATAATGGACAACCTAGTTATGGATGTGATCTATTTGTCTGCTTGAGTGTCTGATGAATTTGAAGGTCCATAGTGATTTATGAATTCATATGAGGTATTTTTACCTGTTACTGGAGATTAGATTGATATCTGAGACTCTACCTGCTATAGGCTTTTTTATTATGTGATGCATTCATTTGGTCATTCTTTCAACAAATTAAGTTAACAGCCACCAAAAGTAGTGATGACAACAATCCTACCTGACACCTGAGAAGATATGTATGACCATAATTTCTTCTGCCCTCTGAATTAGTGTTTACATCACTCATGTTTGCCTAGCGGCAGATACCATGATCCATACTGCATATGGCAAGATTGTTGTCAATGATCCCAGATGTTACCAGGAAGTGTGTTAAGTTTACTATTCCAAAGTATCTGCAGAGATGTGATGTCAATCATCCATGCTTAATCTAGGAGTTATGTTTAAACTCATAATTATGACAATTTAGAAGAGATTGCTAATAACAACTATCTCTGACTCCAACAGAATCTACAGAGAAGTGAAAGGTCAATACTACTTCCTCATATCATATTGAGTTACATGATCTGAGATAAGCTACAATGAGCTCACATATATAGTCACAACAGAAAACATCATATGTTCATGATACTTTAGGCCTCCAGAATCAAAGTTGTCAGTGATCCAAGCTGCCGAATGGGAACACAGTAATATAAGTGTCTCTGTCAATGCAATATTTAATAATATATGTTTTTCATGGTTCTGCCCAAACTCTATAGAATTTACTGCCATTTGAACAAATCCTGCCACTAGAAAATGGGTTTCTGTAGATGGTTCTACATGCTCTCTTAAAGTCTTGAAGTGCTTGATATTTCCTGACAACAGATCCAGTGCTACATCCTAGGTCCATAATGGCACAGGTAATCTGGTTGTCAGTGGTCCTGAATGCCACTTTAGTCTTGATTAATGACGTGTGATTCTGTCAATGGAAAGGTATTGACAGCCCTCATCCATGCCTGCCTTGGTAAAGAGGATTGAGATACACAATCACTGTTGTCTCTGAAGACCTCACTGATGTCTGAGAGCCTTCAGCCAAAAGAGTCCATTGTGAAGTGTATAATCAGTGATGCTATATAAGTTTATAATTAGTTAAGAATGTGTGATGCTAGTGAAGATGTCTTCAAGAATTGTGAGCCTCCCTACATCCATATGGTATGTTGATATCAGTGCTTCATGCTGTGATCAGCATGTGATGCCATGATGAAATCTATTGCTGCTATTTATGATGGAGACTGTGGTAATGGCTATGAATTGTGTTGCTGCTTGAGAATCTGAATTATTCCATGGATATTCCTATGGTCATATTGAGGTAAGTAATTTTAGTTAGCACTGGATATTATATTGATATCTGAAATCCTACCTATCACAGGAAATTTCCCTGATATTCCTGTGGCATGCATGTAGCTCCTGATATACAATAAGCAATGTACCTTGATGCCTGTGATCTCACATGTAAGAAGAAGCTATGTTGTTCTCAGTGCTGATGTTGTGACCAGCAATCATGGTGGGATCCATTATTCCTGTTGCTGTAGAAGACCCTTGTTTCACATTCTGCTTCAGAATCTAATGAACTCCAAATCCATGCTTATGCCAGTGTCCATAGTAAGGAAAGTATTCAAAATCACACTGGAGATCAGATTAATGTCTGAGATCCTACCTACCACAGGGAATTTTTTTATATCTTTGAAGCATGCATATAGAGCCTGCTGTCATCCATTTAATGTACAAGTCCAAAACAACTGCGGCAAAAGTGGTAGTGATATCAAGGATCTATCAAGGAAATGCCACTAATCCAAACTGCCTGCAGTAACTATGATGGTAAAAATCATTCAAGCTGCTGACATTAGCCAAGTTGAAATCCTCACTCAGTGTTACATCTGAAGACATTGTTAATATCAAGCATCCCTGAGACCATCAGAATCTACAGTCATGCTCAAGTCAGTGGAGCTGCCTTGGGTCATGTTGAGCTGCACTTTTTGAGATATATTTTGTTGAAGTCATAGAATATAAAAAGACACTCTTGTATGTCCATAAG
Source organism: Apodemus sylvaticus (assembly GCF_947179515.1). Lineage (NCBI taxonomy): Eukaryota > Metazoa > Chordata > Mammalia > Rodentia > Muridae > Apodemus > Apodemus sylvaticus. The sequence goes on from NW_026263280.1 coordinate 128,609, forward strand.
AATTTTGGTCTGCAGCAGCCATGATGCCAGTGGTCCTAATACTGTTTGAAACATCATGAATGTGAATATTTCCAACTGCCATTAGAATTATTGCTGATGTCAGTATTCTATACATCTGAATCATTTAAAAGGGGTGTCCTGTAAGTTTTTTTTTTTTTTTTTTTTTTTTTTTTTTTGTACATGGTCATACCTGTCCTCTTAAACTACCTTGATGTTACGGATGCTACCTGGCAACATCCACCATGATATATCCCATATCTCTGTTGCAGGGAACTAGGTAACCAGGCTGTGACTGAGTCAGCCTGCACTTTTGAATAGATTGAAGACATCTGTGATCCCAACTCCCAAGGCAAATATATTGATATTACTGATACATGCTGCCACTAGTAACCATTTTATGTGTGTGATGCTACCTAGAATCTTAAGCCATGTTGGTGTCAGGACTGCATGTGGTGAACGGCAATCACAATGGAGTCATGGTTTCAGTTGCTGAAGGGGATCAAGGTGATGTATATGATCTATGCTACTGCTTGAAATCCATTAAATTCCTAAGTCCATAGAGTCCTAAAAATCATTTTGAGTTAAGTGTTATGCATTGTCCCTAGAAAACAGATTGATGTCTGAGACCATACCTACAGTACAGAATTCTGTAAACATCTCTGATGCATGCACACAGCTATCAATGTTGACAATGTAATTTACAAGATCCTTCTGCCAACAGAAGAGATAATGATGTCCTAACACTGCAGAAGTGGTTTATATCAATGAAATCTTCTGCTATCTGAATCTATCTTGATGTCACTGATATAAACTTGTAGCAATAGACACCAAAGTATTGCCAATGATCTATGTGATCATTGTCAACCTTGTAGTCAGTTATGTGTGCTGTCATTAAGAACCTGTTAATATTCCTAAAATATTAAGTAAAAGTACCTGAAGTAATTGTGTTGAGGCCATTCATTCCTGCTGCCTCTAGTAATCATATTGAAACCCATAGTCCATGAAGCTTCTGATGAAATTATTAATGTCAAGAAAATCTGAAGCCAGCAGAGTCTAACATGAAGGTCAAGGTCATTATTGCTCCCTCAGGTCATGCTGAGTTCTATGTTCTATGTTATATTGAGGCCACATGTATAATGGCAACAGACACCATTGTATGTCTATCATACTTTAGGCCTCCCCCGGTCACGTTTTATTGATCCCTGCTGCCTCTTGTAAACACAATAATATTCAAGTGACCAAAATAATTAATGATCAATAATACTGCCTAATGTCTTAATGTGGTAAATGTTGTGTGCTGCTACTGAGTGTACCTTTGATGCTTGGGATCCTACCTACAAACTGATGCTCTGTTGATGTCAGTGTTATGTGATGTAGCCAACAATCATGATAGAGCCCATTGTATCTATTGCTGATGGAGACCTTCATGATAGCTGTGGTTTGTGTTGCTGCTTGAGGAATGCTGAATTCTAAGGTCTGTATTGACACTTGAAGTCATATTGAGGAAAGAATTCTGAGCTGGGACTGAAGATCAGATTGATGTCCTAACTTAAGATATTGTGATGACAGCTCTGAAACTTTTGTGTAGCCCCCACTGTGGACCATGAGTTTATTGATTGATATATCATGAGAAGAGACACCACTGTATTTCTACACCCTTAGATTCCATAGGCAGCAGTGTTATAAGTGATCTGTTCTCTTACTTGGAACCACTTTAATATGAGGGATTCCAACTGACATTTGAATCTTTGCTGATATCAGTGATGCATGTTTTTGTCACCTGTGAGATTATTGTTGAGAAGTATACCCTCACTGTAACAAATTTCATGTCAATAACCCATCCTGATTAAAAAGATGTGCTTCCTGATCACTGTCCTACATTCTCTGGGAAACTAGTTTGATGTTCCTGATATTTACTGGCAATAGAGAGACACCATGGTATATCCAAGATTCCTAATGGCACAGGCAACCTGGATTTTAATCATCCTTAGTGACACATCAAGCCAGAAGGTGATATCAATCACCCTCTCAGCTACGAGAAATATATTGCTATCACTCATTTATTGTGTCATTTTTAACAGCATTGGTATCTGTAGTCAATGTTATCTCTGAAGAGATTGGTGATGTCACCAATTTACTGTTTGCCAAAATGTCAGTTATGAAATTCCAGATCAGTATTCATAGTTTTAAGTTCCCCCAATAACAAACAAAACAAACAAAAAACTAAAAGTAACTACAAAACAAACAAACAAAAAACATTGTTGATGGCAACATTCTGTGTTGCTGCATGAGAACAGGCATAATTCCAAGTTTCCTACTGACAGGTATGGTCATATTGACTTAACTGTTTTTAGGTTGCACTAGGAAACATATCGATAGCTTAGATCCCACTTACTATGTAAAGTATCAGAATTTTCTGATTCATTCATGTATTTTCTCTTTTTAGAACTTGTTATAAGTAATATCCTTGCTGCTACCATAAAAGCAATTAATGTGATTGAACTCTCCTGCCACTGTAGACGAGCTCTATGCCCATAATTATTTCTGCCTTCTGAATGTATGCTGATGCCAGTGATACAGCTATCAATTTACTTCATTCTATGTCCAAGATCCCTACTGCCAATAGCAAACATCCTAAAAGAAATTTGTGACTGTGTACCCTCTTCAAGTGGTGCAAGAATTCCTAGTGACATAGAGGACACAACCAGCACCAGTGAGACCAGTACAGGAGCTCAGAGGAACCACTCAGGATCCCTTTGGCAAGAGACTCCCAATTTCTGTCTCTGGCTTTGGACTATGCTGTGCCATGCACAGAGGGAGCTAAGCACTCAGGAAAGGAAAGAGGACTGGCAGCATAGGAGGACAACCTCTGCTCCTCTGAAGAAACAGCAGGACACCCTGAAGACACAAGAGCCTAGGAATAACCAGGAAGGGTTGTCTTACAATTACTGCCTGCACCCAGATTCTTTCTGGACCACAGAGCTACATACCCAAAGACAACTACAAGAGAGCAGTTCTCACAGAAGTACTTACACACCAGTGTACACAGAGATAATGTGTCTCCCAGAAGCACAGAGAAGCCACTGTCAGACACAGCAGGGCCTGCTTACAATAGAGATAACCAGATGGGAAAAGACAAACTCAAAAACATCACCAATAGAAACCAAAGAATCATGGCTACATAAGAACCAAGTACTCCAACAAAAGGAAGTTCTAAATACTCCAGCACACCAGAAATTCAAGACCTGGTTTTAAAATCACACCTCATGATGCAGATAGAGCATTACAAGGAAGACATAAATAACTCCATTAAAGAAATTAAGGAGAAAAGTCAAAAGGTAGACGCCTTTCTAAAGGAAACACAAAATTCATTTAAAGATATACAGGAGAATATGTGTCAACAGATAGAAGCCCATAAGGATACATCATAAAAATTCTTGAAGAAATGCAGGAAAACATCAGTCAATAGACATAAGTATTAAAAGAAGAAACACAAAAATCTCTTAAAGAATTACAGGAAAATAAAAAAACAACAACAAAAAATAAAACAAAACAAAACAAAAGTGAAGAAACTGAGCAAAACCATCCATGATCTAAAACCAGAAGTAAAAATAACCAAGAATCAAAAAAGGGAGACAAATTTAGAGATAGAAAACTTTGGAAAGAATTCAGGTGTCATAGATGCAAACATCAACAACGGAATACAAGAGATAGAAGAAAGAATCTCAGGTACTGAATATACCATAGAAAACATTGATTCAACAGACAAAGAAAATGCAAAATGCAAAAAACTTGTAACCCCAAATATTCAGGAAATCCAGGACACAATGAGAAGACCAAACCTAAGTATTATAGGTACAGAAAGAGTGAAAATTTACAACTTAAAGGGCTAGCAAATAACTTCAACAAAATTCTCAAAGAAAACTTCTCTTACTAAAACGAGTGAGACACCCATGAACATACAAGGAGTATACAACTTCAAACACATTGGACCAGAACAGGAACACCTCACAACATAAAATAATTAAAACTTCAAATGTACTAAACAAAGAAAGAATATTAAAAGCAATGAGGGAAAAAAGTCAAGTAACATGGAAAGGAAGACCTATCGGAATTACACCAGACTTCTCACCAGAGACAATGAAAGATAGAATTTCCTGAGCAGATCTCATATAGACTAAGAGAACACAAATTCCAACCCAGAATACTATACCCAGAAAATCTGTAAATTACCATAGATAGAGAAACCAAGAAAGTTTCATGAACAGAAATCCAATTGCCTATACCCAGAGAACAAGAAGTGACTAATGGAAAACACATAAAATTACAAAGTTTCTATAAGTGAAAGGATACTGCCAGCAAGACAAAGTGGCTACTAGCAAAATGGGAAAATATCTTTACCAACATTATATCTGAAAGAGGGTTAGTATCTAAAATATACAAAGAAATCTAGAAGGTGGAATCCAGACAACCTAATAACCCTATTAAAAAATATAGAACAGATGTAAAAAATGACTTTTCACCCGAGGAATATTGAACAGCTGAGAAGCACCAAAAGAAATGTGCACCATCCTTTGTCATCAGGAAAAGACATAAAAACCTGAGATTTCACCTCATACTTGTTAATAACGTTTAAGATAAAAAACCTCAGGAGACAGCAGGGGTTGGAGAGGATGTAGAGAAAGAGGATCATTCATATTCTGCTAGTTGGATTTCAAGGTTGAATGACCACTCTGGAAATTGGTATGGTGGTTCCTGAGAAAATAGTGTAATATTATAGGAGGACCCTGCTATACCACTCTTGGGCTTATGCCCAGAGGATTATCCAGATTGTATTAAGGACACTATGTTTATAGCCTGATTATTTATAATATCCAGAAGCTGGAAAGATTACAGATGTACTTCAACAGAGGAATGGGAAGAGAAAATGCGGTGAATTTACACAGTACAGTACAATTCACTCATTTTAAACAATGGATTCATGAAATCCTTAAACAAATGGATGGAACTGGAAAATATCATCCTCAGTGAGATAACACAAAAACAAAAAACAGTCATAATATGGACTCACTGATATGTGGATATTACCCTAGAAGCTTGGAATACCCAAGGCACAATTAACATATCAAATGATCCTCAAGAAGGATGAAGAACAATGTATGAATCTTTCTGTCTTTTGTAGAATAGAAAAAAATACTCACAGAAGTAGATGCATAGAGAAAATATTGAGCACAGTATGAATGAAAGACCATCCAGAGTCAACCCCACCTAGGGATCCATCCTGTTTACAGTTACAAAACCCAGACATTATTGTGGATTCCCTCAGGTGCTGGCTGATCAGAGCTGGATATTACTGTCAACTGGGAGGCTCTGCTAATGCATGACAAATATAAAGGAGTACACTCTCAGCCAGCCATTGAACTGAGCACAGTGTACCCAATGCGGGAGCTAGAGAAAGGAACCAAGGAGTTATGATGATAATAGTATTGCCTGCTCTCATAAGAATTCAAGATGGTGGCCACAGATATTACTGAAATACTACCTGTCACCGGAACTTATGGTGATTTCCCCAATGCATGCTTGGAGCCCTTAATGTAGACCATATTTATAAAGGATCCTTATTGGCACCAGATTCACTGCTGATGTTGATGATCCATCCTGTCAGAGATATGCATTCTCACCTTTGATATCAATGATCCTTCCTGACACTGGAAAACCCGATTATTTGAACCTACCTTCCTGCACTGTGTATCTATGCCGATATCACTGATACAACTGGCAATAAACACAATGGCATCTGTACAATGTCAGGGCTTTACATCTGCTACATATGTCAGAGCAGGGGCAGGTTCAGCCTATGAGTACTATTTGGTTGTTGGTCCAGTACCTGAGAGGCCCATGAGTTCATGTTATTTGAGGATTTTTGATCATTGTATGGAGTTCCTATCCCCTTCAGGGCCCTCACTCCTTCCAAAAATTAATCCATAAGAGTACCCAATCTCCTTTCATTGCTTGGCTTAGTGTGACTGTATCCATCTGAGTCAGCTGTTGGGTGGAAGATACATTTTGGTCAAAGGTTTTGAGGGTAGATATGTGTGCCTGTAACAAAACTGAGGATCCTGACTTGTTACAGGAGGTAGTCTCTTTGTGTTCTGTAAGCCCAATGTCGTAAGCCACAGACAAGAACACATACATTGAATTTTTGGGTGTCTCCTCTAACTTAGGTCTCTATCACATCGTAGAGATGCTGACACCCCAATGCTCAACCCAAGTAAGTTGCAAATTTCCATATGGACTTATGAGTGAGTGCATAGCATTCATGCCATTTTGGGTCTGGATTATCTCACTCACAATGATATTATCAAGTGCCAATGATTTGTCTGCAAAATTCATGTCTATATTTTTATGACTTAATAGTACTCCATTGTGTAGATTTAGTACTTTTTTCTTAATTCATTCTACATTTGAAAGATATCCTATGTTGTTTCTAGTTAATGGCAATTAGTAATAAAGCTTTTGTGGACATAGTAAAGCAAATGTCCCCCATGGAATGATGCAACAACATTTTGGGTATATTCCCTGGTAGGATATAACTGGATTATGAGGTAGAACTATTTTCAATTTTCAGAGAAACCACCAAATATTTTTCCAAAGTGGTTGTACAGGTTGCACTCCAACCTGCAATGAATGAGTGTTCCTCTTGTTCCACATCTTCACTAGTATGTGCTATCCCCTATGTTATTGATCTTAGTTATTCTGACTGATGTAAGGTTTAACCTCAGAGTTGTTTTGATAGAATTAATTATGACAAAGGACTTTTAACATTTCTTTAAGTATTTCTTGCCCATTAGACATCCCCCTCTTGAGAAATCTGTTTAGTTTTGTGTGGAATTTTTAAATTTGTCAGTAAAGTTGTTGTTGCCTAACTTCTTGAGTTCTTTATAAATTTTGGTTATTTGCCATCTGTCAGAAGTAGGGTTGGTGAAGATCTTTTATCATTCTGACTGCTACTATTTTTTCTATTGATAATGTCTTTGCCTTATAAAAGCCTTTGATTTTCATGAAGTCCAAATCATGAATTGTTGATTTTAGAGCCTGGGCCATTCTTTTTCTGTTCAGAATGTGGTCTCCTGTACAAGAGTTCAAGAGTATTCCCCAATTTCTGTTCTATTGCATTCAGTTTACTCAATTTTATGCTGAATGCTTTGATGCATTTGAGCTTGAGTTTTGTGCAGGATGATAGATATGGATCTGTTTGCACTTTACTGTAGGTAGATATCCACTTAGTCCACCACCATTTGTGGAAGATGCTTTGTTTGTTTGTTTGTTTGTTTCCCACTGCATGTTCTTTTCTATTTTGTCAAAAATGGAGTATCCATAGATTTGTGTGGTTATGTCAGGGTCTTACAATTTGTCTTATTACTGTGGCTGTAACTTTAATTACTGTATTAAATAAACAGGGAGAGAGTGGGCAGCCTTGTCTTGTCCCTAATTTTATGAAGTATTTTTAAATATCTATACATTTAATTTCATGTTGACCATTAACATCCAATACATTGCTTTGATGGTGTTTATGTATGTGCTTGGTATTCCTGAACTCTCCAAGATTTTTAACAGAAACTGGTTGGATTATGGCAAAGGCTTTTTAAGAATAGAATCTGATTCGTTTTTGTTTATTTTGTAAATAAGTTGGATTATTTTGTTGGATTTTTTATTTACTGAACCACACCTGAATCCCTGGATGAAACCTACTTGATTACTGTGGATGATGTTTTTGGTGTATTCCTAGATACCGTTTGCAAACATTTCATTGAGTAGTCTTGCATCACCATTCATAAGAGAAGAAGTTATCTTTCTTTGTTGTGTCATTGTGTGATTTGGGTGTCAAGGTGACTGTGGATTATAAAAAGTATTTGGCATTTTTCCTTCTGTTGTATTTTGCTTTGTAATGACTATATGGTCAATATTAGAGAAGAAGCCATGGCATGCAAAAGAGAAGGTGTTTTCTTTTTTGTTTTTGTTAAATATTCTATAGATTTCTATTATGTTTACTTAATTCACAATGCCTGTAAGCTTCATAATTTCTCTTTTTCATTTTGTCTGGATCACCTGCCAATGGGCAAGAGTGAGATATTGAAATCTCTCACTGTTCTTTGGGGTTTGATGTGTGATTTAAGCTTTACTAATGTTTCTTTTAAAACTGTGAGCTCCCTTCTGTTTGGAACATAATTGTTCAGAATTAAGGTATCTAAATGAATTTTTCCTTTGATGAGTACTGTACTTCTCTGTGTCTTTGTATAAATTATTGTTGAAAGTCTATTTTATTAGATTTTAAAATGGCTATTCTTCTTTTGTTCATTTGCTTGAAAAACTTTCTAGCTCTTCACTATGAAGCAATATATATACTATTGCTGAGTATATTTGTCATGTGCAGGAGAGTGATGGATCCTGATTTTGCACCAATCTTTTAGCTTGTGTGTTTTTAATGGGGACTTGAGTACATTAATCCGCAGAGGTTAATAGCTAAGTCCTGTTTTGCTTTTTTGTGTTTGTTTGTTTGTTTGATTGATTGTTTTAATGGTGGTGTTGGTGGCATGTGTGAATTTGCATGCTTCCTTTTTTATGTATTTATTTTTATTTATTTAATTTTTGTTGGTATGGATTTGTTGGTTTTAAATGCCTTAAATTGCCGTGTTTCTACTAGTATTTTCTGCTGTGCTTAACTTGTCGATGTATAATATATAAATTTGGATTTGTTTTGACATATTTTGTTTTCTTTATCTATGATAATTGATACTTTTGCTGGGTAGTGGGCTTCTAGATTCGAGAGCTTCTTTTGAGTAGATGGGTGTAATTCAAATTGCCTGCCTTTTTAGGTTACTTGCCCTCAGGGCAGCTGGCATTGCCCCAGATGACTCAGCAAGCAGGGAAGAAGGTTGGGAAGAGAAACTATCATCTTTCATTTTAAGGTGAGGTGGTCTGGTGAAGGTAGGTAGAAAGGTTTTGAGAGAAGCACAATGCAATTATTTTAATTAGGGATTTCCACAAAAGGAGTAACTATATTACTGTGTCCCAGCACTAAGAAATTTGATAAAAAGTGTTTTAAAGTGTATCATGATCTGATTTCTGCAATTAAGAATAACTTCAACTGTATCTATAAGTTTAAATATAACATTCACTTAAAGAGCTACCACTGACAGGTTACCTGGTTGAGTTGCAATAACCCCAGATAAATTGTGATCCAAGAAGTATTTATTTATCTCAACAGTGTTGTCAATTTTCAAGCCTGTCAGCAAATGTATTGAAAATCTCTCATCCCAAAGTATTTTAGTCACTCCTTTTCATTTGTTCTTAGGTCCTTCTCCATCTCTGAATTATTGAAATCAACCTATTAAATTACAATTCAAAAGAATAGAATATTGTCTTTACATGTAGCTATATATCATCAAAGAAAACCACAAGTTTCTGCATCAATCATTCCATTAGTGTCAGTGTCTAAATTTTAATTGTCCTATTTCACAGTCATACGCTCTCCAATGAACATTTAATATTTTCCTCACATCTGACTACCTAAATATTTCTAATGTTATTCTATCAAAAGAAATTCTTTCTGTCTACTGCATTACAAAAATTGAAGCATTTCAAAGGGTATTTCTAAAGTCTTTCATGGCTATATCACTTTATCTGCCATTTACTTTACTTTTCTGACATTTGGCTACATTAAAGAAAGCATTTCATTATTATCACCTAAAATAATGGCCATAAACCATGCATCAAAATGGAATGTATGCACTTTTATCTGTAAAATCTGATATGCTACCTCCTATGAAAATAGATGAAAGAAAATGTCAGAAATTTGAGAAAAGATCAAATTTATTTTTCTTTCTTTTTCTTCTTTCCCTTCCTTCCTTCCTTCCTTCCTTCCTTCCTTCCTTCCTTCCTTCCTTCCTTCCTTCCATATTTCTCTAAGTTGACACAATGTAATTATGATAGCCCTTAGAAAACTAAGTGGAAAACAGTAACACAAAGATATGGTCATTTTAACAAACCATGACATGAGCAATTCCTGGCCCGGAGGAAGTTCAACATAACCAGTCTAGGGATGAATGTGGCATTCACAAATTATGAAAGATATGTAAAAAGCTTCTACTTCAAACATCCCAAAGCAAATAGTTCCATGAGTACCTTCTTTTAAGAGCTTTTTCCAAATTTCCAGGTCTGTAACTGTATTTTATATTCTTATGAGAATGTAATTTGTGGTCTTTGCTCCTGTGATGGTTTAGAGGTGCAGACAGGTGTGCAGAGAACATGCCAGTAGAAAATCCCTTGGCACATGCCCTACCAGTACTTCAACTGCACCCAGGAGCTTCACATCATCACACCCAGCTGGGCATCTCCACCTCCAGGGGGCCTGTGCCCTAACAGTAGGTGATTAGGAGTCCTGAACTTAGAAGTGAGGTGCCACCTTCTTTCCTCCTGTGAATTATAGAGGTGCAGACAGGTGCTCAGGGATCAACAAGTAGAAGTGCACTTGGAACACATAACACCAGGGTCCCACCTGCTCCCATGAGCTGGGCAGTGCTGCCAAGCCATCTATGCACCTAGTCTTCAAGGGGATATCTGCTCTACTTGGAATCCCATGATTAGATGTGAGGCTAATATCTTCTCTTCTCTGACTGAACAGGCTCTTGTAGACAGGAATGCAGAGAACGCCCAACTGTAAGGTCAGTTGGGACAAGGTTTGCCAGGGCCTGACCTGCACTCAGGATCTGGATAGAACCTTAGCAATCTGTGCCAGGGAAAATCCGGTCACCCAGGGCTGATGAGAAGACACACAGGACGGACAAGAACCAGTGAATCACAGTGGGGCCATCTAACACCAGACCTAACCAGATGGCAAAAGGCAAAAATAGAAACAATACTAACAGAAATCTATGCATTATGGCACCATCCAAACCCAATTTTCCCACAACAGCCAGTACTGGATATCCCAACACACCAGAAAAAGCAAGATTTGGATTTATAATTACAGGTCATTATGCTGATGGAGAGCTTCATGGAGGGCTTCAAGAAGAACATAAATAACTGCCTTAAAGAAATACATAAGAACACAAGTAAACAGGGAGAAGCCCTTGAAGAAATAAGGGAAAATACAAAAAAAAAAAAAAAAGATAAATAGCAAAACAAAAGCAGGTGTAGGGAGTCAACAAATAATCCAGGATATAAAGATGGAGGTAGAAACAATAATGCAATTACAAAGAGAAACAACTCAGGACATAGAATACCTAGGAAAGAAGTCAAGAGCCATGGATCCAAGCATCAAAGGCAGAATACAAGAGAAAGAAGAGATCGCAAATGCTGAAGATGCCATAGAATGCTTTGATAAAACAGTCAAAGACAATGAAATAATGCAAAAAGCTCCTGACCTAAAACATCCAGGAAATCCTGGACACCATTAGAAGACCATACTTAAGGATTGTAGGTATAGAAGAGGGAGAATATTTCAAATTTAAAGGGCCAGGTAATGTCTTCAACAAAGTTATAGAATAAAACTTCCATAACCTAAAAAAAGAGATGACCATGAACATAAAAGAAGCCTACAGGACTCCAAATAGATTTGACCAGAAAAGAAATTAATCCCGTCATATAAAAATAAAAACACCAAATATACTAAACAAAGAAAGAATATTAAAAGCAGTAAGGGAATAAGGTCAAGAAACATATAAAGGTAGCGATATTTGAATTACACCAGACATCTCATGAGAGATTATGAAAGCCAAAAAGCCTGGGCAGATGTCATATAAAAATGAACGAAACATAAATGCAAACCCAGACTATTATATCCAGCTAAATTGGTAATTCTCATTTACCATAGATGGAGAAACCATGGTATTTCATGGAAAAACAAATTTACACAGTATCTTTACATTCTAGGGGTAACGAATGGAAAACACCAACAAAAGGATTGAAACTACACAATAAAATAGCCAAGAATTTAATCTTTTAACAAACCCAAGGGAAGATAACCACAAAAATATAAAATTACATCAAAAATTGCAGGAAGCACCAATCACAATTTCTTAATATTTCTTAACATTAATGGACTCAATTCCCCAAATAAAAAGACATAGAATTCCAGACTAAATACATGAAGAGGACCCAACAGTTTGCTGCGTATAGAAAATGCATTGCCGTATCAAAAACAAGTAGTACCTCAGAATAAAAGGCAGTAAACCCATTTTCCAAGCAAATGGTCCGAGAAAGCAATCTTGAATAGCCATTCTAATACTGCAAAAAATGCTTTCAACCAAAAGGCATCAAAAAAGACAAAGAAGGACACCTTATACTCAGCAAAGGAAAAACCTACCAGGAAGAACTCTCAATTCTGAACAACTATGCTCCAAATAAAAAGGAATCCTCATTTATCCAAGAAACCTTTGTAAAGTTTAAAGTATACATCACACCCACACAATAATTGTAGGTGACTTCAATACCCCACTCTCTTCAATGGACAGAGCAGAGAAACACAAACTAAACAGACACAGTGAAAGTAACAGAAGGTTTGGACTAAATGGATTAGAAAGGTATCTAAAGAATATTTCATCCTAAAGCAAAGAAATATACCTTCTCTGCACCACAAGGTGCCTTCTCCAAATTTAACCAAATAATTGGTCACAAAACAGACCTCAACAGATATAATAAAATCAAACAAATTGCAAGCATTCTATCAGATCGCTGTGAGGTAAGGGTGGCCTTCTATAGTAAAACAATCAATCAAACAAACAAACAAACAAAAAAACAGAAAGTCACATATATATGGAAGATGAATAATGATCTACTAAATGATATATAGGTCAAGGAAGAAATAAGGAAAGAAATCAAAGCCTTTTTAGAATTTAATTAACATGAAGGCACAAAATTCACAAATATATGGTACACAATGAAAGCAGTGATAAAGGAAAATTCATATTTCCCAGTGCCTTTACAAAGAAGTTGTAGAGAATATACTCTACCAGCTTTACAGCACATCTGAAAGCTTTAGAACAGAATACTAACAGAAGGTAATACAGCCAAGAGGAGTAGAAGGCAGGAAATCATCAAATTCAGTGATGAAATCAACCAAGTTGAAACAAAAATAATCATACAAAGAATCAACAAGACGAGGAGCTGGTTCTTTAAGAAATCAACAACATAAATAAACCTTTAGCCAGAATGACCAGAGGGAACAGAGAAATTATCCAATTTACAAAAATGAGAAAAGAAAAGGGAGAAATAACAAAAGAAAATGAGAAATTAAAATAAAAAAAATTTTTTGAGACCCTACAACAAAAGGCTGTACTCAACACAACTGGCAATTGTGAAAGAAATGTAAAATTTCATAGACAGATACCAACTACGAAAGCTTAATCAGGATTAGATATATAATCTAAATGGTCCCCTAACCCCACAAGAAATCGAAGAGGCCATTTACAATATCCCAACAACAACAACAACAAAAGAAAGAAAGAAAGAAAGAAAGAAAGAAAGAAAGAAAGAAAGAAAGAAAGAAAGAAAGAAAGAAAGAAAGAAAGAAAGAAAGAAAGAAAGAAAGGAAGAAAGAAAGAAAGGAAAAAAGAAAAAAGAAATCACAGGAACAGATGGTTTTAGTTCCGAATTCTATTAGACCTTCAGAGGAGACCAAAACCAATACTCTTCAAACTATTCCACAAAATGGAAACAGAAGGAACACTCACCAACTCGTTCTATGAAACCAAAATTATGTTGATATCAAAACCACACAAAGTTCCAACAAAGAAAGAGAACTTCAGTCCAATTTCCCTTATGAATATCAGTTAAAAAATAATCAATAAAATTCTTGCCAACCTATCAGAACAGATCAAAATGATCGTATACCATGATCAAGTAAGCTTCAACCCAGGGATGCAGAGATGGTAAAATATATGGAAATCTGTCCATGCAATCCACTACATAAACAATTCAAAGAAAAAAACCACATGATCATTTCATTAAATGCTGAAAAAGTCTTTGACAAAATTCAGCATCCTTTCATGTTAAAGGTTTTTGATTGAACATGAATTCAAGGCCCATTCCTAAACGTAGTAATGGCAATATACAGCAAACCAATAACCAACATCAACCTAAATGAAGAGAAACTTGAAGCAATCCCAGTAAAATCAGGGACTAGACAAGGCTGCCCCCTCTCTCCATATTTATTCAATACAGTACTTGAAATTCTAGTGAGAGAAATTAGACAACAAAAGGAGGTCAAAATGTCAAAGGATACAAATTGGAAAGGAAGAAGTCAAACTATCATTATTTGTAGATTTTATGATAGTATGTTTTCAAGACCCAAGAATCTCCACCAGAGAACTCCCACAGATGATAAACAACTTCCTCCCCTTCTTTCCCCAATCACCTATTTCTGTTTCCCTATCCTGGAATTTTCCTAACCTGCTGCACTAATCCTTCCTAGGACCAGGGACCACTATATCCTTCTTGTGCATCATTTGTTATGTTAATTGTATCTTGGCAATTCAAAGTTTCTGGGCTAATTTCAGCATATCAGTGAATGCAAACCATTTGTATTCATTTGTGTTTTGGTTTCCTCACTGAGGATGATATTCTCCAGTTCCACCCACCTGACTAAGAATTACATGAATTCATTGTTTCACTGACCTTAGTGCAAACTGGTGGGCTTCTTGGAACTCCCCTTCTCTAACCTTCTCTGGAGAGCCCAATCTACCCTGCCATCTACTGGAGATGATTGAGAAGACTTTGACAGAACTACAAGTTCAACTTTCTCTTTCCCTGATAACAACCTACCCAATGGAGGAGCTAGAGAAAGGACACAAGGAGCTGAAGGGGTTTGGAACACCATAGGAGGAACTTTAATTGTGCTATGTTTAAGAATGGGCCATGAATTCCTGAATTTTCCAAGACTTTTAGCATGAAAGTATGCTGAATTTTGTCAAATGCTTTTTCAGCATCTACTGAAATGATCATGTGTTGTTGTTTTTTTTCGGTTTTTTTTGTTTGTTTGTTTGTTTTTGAGTTTGGTTATGTAGCTCCTCCTTCCTCCTGCACCATATCTGCCTGGATGCTGACATATTTCTGCATTGATGGACTGAACTTCTGAGCCTGTAAGCCATCCACAATTAAATGTTGTCTTTTATAAAACTTGTATTGGTCATGGAGTCTGTTCACAGCAGTGAAACCCTAACTAAGACAGAAGTTGGTACCTGGGACTGCAGTATTGCTGTGGTAGGCATAACCATGCTTTTGTTTTTAAGAACAAAGTTATGGGACTTTGGATTTGTAAAGTCATGAATTGCTTTAAATGGGACATAATGAGCCTGCATAGTAGGAATATGAAAGGCAGTGGTGCTGAGGGTCATTTGAACTGTATAGTCCTGTAGTTCCAAGAAGTTTTAGTTTAGAAGTGTTTCAATGGCTCCAATAGCCTTTGTGAGACAAAATTTTGCAGACTGAGGTGAAAAATATCTCCTGGAGCCCTCCAGAACACCTCTATTAAAAAGCTGAAAATCTCACTTGTCAACTTACTTTGCTCCTAAACTCTCCCCTTTCTTAGTACCCGGGACTAAGAAAACCAAGCAAAGTAAGATGTAAAAGAATCCATCTTTCTGAAGTCACTCAGGGCTATGAGTTTTCCTCTTAGCACTGCCGTCATTGTGTCCCATAGATTTGGGTGTATGTTATGCCTTCATTTTTGTTAAATCCTAAAATGGCTTTGATTTCTCCCATGTCTCTGGTGCATTCTGGAGGATGCCCCCAACCTTCTATCTCCTGAGGTTGCCTGTTTCTATTATTTCTGCTGGACGCCAGGGCTTCAGTCCTTTTCCCTCCCCCAGGGTCAGATCAGGTTCCCCTCCCCCATTCTGATACCCTCTCCTCACCCCTGTCTAACTTTCCTCCTAGGCTTCTCCCTCCCGCCTCACTTGTGATGGATTTCTTCTCACTGCCAAGAGGGACTGAGGTGTCCTCACATCATTCATTCTTTTTGCTAGTCATATTTGATTCTATATTAAGTTTCTGAGCTAATCTGCCCCTGGATCCTGGCCATCTAAAAAGTGTCAGACGTGATTTACTTCTTGTTTCATGGACCTTAATTTGGACTAGATCCAAATGCCAGGGCCTCCATTATCTGAGCACTTTTTGACATTTTGTAGGAAGGACATATTGTAGACAAAATTTTGTGACTGGAACTATTTCCTTAAATAAACTGCCTGGTGCCTTGCCTGGTTACAGAAAAGGGACAGTTTAGGATCCATATCTGTAGATATAAAAAAAATGTTGCTAGTGTCATTTTCATAGTTTCCAGAAAATTTTACTTAAGCTCCTGGGTCTGAGGACTAAAGCATGATTATCCTTTACTAAACAGCTAATATCCACATATTTGAGAGCATATACCATGTTCTTCTTCAGTATCTGAATTATGTCATTCAGTATAATCTTCTTGAATCCCATTTATTTGCCTACAAATTTAAGATTATCATTGGTTTTGAACACTACAAAGTTATTTCATTGGGTATTTGTACCACATTTTCTTAATCCATTCTTCAGTTGAGGGACATGTATGTTTTTTACAGTTTCTCATTATTATGAATAAAGATGCAATAAAGATGATTAGGCAAGTGTCTCTGTGGTAGCATAGTAGAAATTTTTGGCATATGCTCAAAAGTAATATAACTGTGTCTTAAGGTATACTACTACTACTACTACTACTACTACTATTACTACTACTACTACTACTACTACTACTACTACTACTACTACTACAACTACATAATAATATTAATAATAAAACACATGCAAGCAGAATGGATGTGAAATCAGGATCCATCAATGTGCTGTGTAGAAGAAAATCAGCTCAGCAATAAATATAGACATTACCTATGGATAAAGGACTGGAAAAAACTTTTCTAAGCAAACAGGCCAAAAAAGCAAGCTGGAGTAGCCATTCTAACATCTAATAAAATGCTTTCAACCCAATTAATAAAAAAAAGACAGGGAAGGACATTTATAAAGCATGAAAGGAAAAATTTTCCAAGATGATCTCTCAATTTTTAATTTATGCCCCAATCACAGGGCACACACTTTTGTAAAAGAAACATTGCTAAAGCTTAAATCTCACACTGAACTCTGTACATTAAAGAAATCTCAACACCTCTTTAACAATGATATGTCATTTAGGCAAAAATTACACATAGAGATAATGAAAGTAGCAGGCCTTTGAATCAAAAAGACCTAACAGACATCTATAGAATATTTCACATAAACACAAAGTATATCTTCTTCTCAGAACCAGATGTTTCTTTTTCTCTAAAATTGACTATAATGTTGATTAAATATCAAACATCAACAGGTAAAGGAAAATTAAAATAACACCTTGTATTTTATCAGGACACCATGGTTTAAAGCTGGACTTCACCAGCAACAGAAATAACAGAAAGCCTACATTAATGGAAATTGAGCAACTCTCCTCTTATTGATCTCTAGATCAAGGAAGAAATAGGAAAGAAATGAAAGGGTTTCTATAATTCAATTAAAACGAAGACAACCGTACCCAAATTTATGGGACACAGTAAAAGCAGTGCTAAGAGGAAAAGTGCATAACACTAAGTGATTCCATATAGAAATAAGAAAGTTCTCACACGAGCAATTTAAAAGTATATCCAAAAGCTCTAGGGGAAACAAAATGAAGAAGCAAGTACACTAAAGAGGAGTAGAATACAGGAAATAATGAGAACCAGGGCTGATATCAATCAGTTATATTCAAAGAAAACAATACAAGGAATTTATGAAACCAAGACCTTGTTTTTTTCAGATAAAAAATTTATAAGAAAATACTTCAAAAAAAAAAAACTGTACTTTACAAAATAATAAAAACTTAAGAAAGTGGATGATTTCTAGAGAGACACCATTGGGAAAACGATGATTAATTAAACTATTAGGACACCCCTAAAATTCAAAAAGAAATAGAAGCAGTCATTCAATTCCCCTCCAATGAAAAGGCAAGAAATAAATGGTTTTTATGCAGAATTCTACCAAACGTTCAAAGAAGAGCTAATACTGATACTCCTCAAACTCTTGCACAAAATAGAGACAGAAGGAACACTACTAAACTCATTCTTAGAAACCATACTCACACTGATAACTAAATCACACACTGAGTCTGCAAAAAAAGAGAACCTCAGACCAGTTTATCTTATAAATATTGATGCAAAAATACTCAATAAAATACTCACAAACTGCATCCAGAAACACATAAAAACAACTCCTTTACAATAATCCATCTTCATCCAAGGGATTCAGGGATGATTCAATATGTGAAAATCCATCAACCCAATCTGCCATATAAGCAAAGAGAAAGAAAATGCCTTCGACAAAATCCATTATCCCCTTCATGTTAAAAATATTATAGAGATCAGGAGTATAAGGCACATACCTAAAAATAATCAAAGCAAGAAATAGCAAGCCAATAGCCAACATAAAGCTTAATGGAGAGAAATCTAAAGCAATTCAATTAAAACCATGTGCAAGAAAAGCTACCCAATCTCTATACTACCTATTCAATATAGTACTTAAAGTACTATTAGAGCAATTAGACACATAAATAAGACAACATTTATACAAATATGAAAAGAGCTCAAAGTTGTCATATTTTGAGTGATATGATGGTATACATAAGTGACACTGAAATTCAACTGGAGAACTCCAACAACAGAGAAATACCTTCAGCAAAACAGCTGGATACAAATTAACTAAAAAAAATCAATAGTCTACCATTAGAAGAAAAATAAATTGCCTAAGAGAGATATTACAGAAGCAATAACCTATACAATAACCACAAATAATATAAAATATGTTGGTATAACTCTAATCAAGCAAGCAAAAGAAACGTATGATGAGATCATCAAGAAACCGAAGAACAAAACAGAAGATAGAATTATCTTTCAATCTGATGGACTCATGGAATTAACATAGTCAAGAATTTCCATTCTACCACAACCAATATACAGAATCATTGACATTCCAGGTAATAACTTCCTGAACAAAACATCAATGGATCAGGATCTAAGATCAAAAATTAATAAATGGGACCTCTTGAAGCTGCAAAATTTCTGTAAAGTGAAGGACACTGTCAATATGAAAAAATGGCAGCCTACAGAATGGAAAAGAATTGACATCCCATCATAATTCAAAAATAATTTTTAGGGAAATTGAAAGAGCAAGTCTCACTTTCTTATGGAAAACAAAAACAAAATCAAAAACAATAAACAGTCAAAGAAACAAAAAGCAGGATATCTAAAACAATCTTGAACAATAAAAGAACTATGGGAGCAATCAACATTCCTGATCTCAATCTCTACTATTAAGCAATAGTGATAAAAACTGCATGGTATTGAAATAGAAATCAGTTGTATTGCTCAATAGAATTAAATTGGGAAAAGGAAAAATGAACCCACACACACAAGGATTCTTGATATTTTTAATAAAGAATCCAAAACAATACAATGGAATAAAGATATCATCTTCAACACTTGGTGCTGGTCCAAATTCAATATGAATGTAGAAGAATGCATTGTGATTTCCATTTATCACAATGCATAAAACTCAACTTATAGTTTGCCAATGATCTCAAGGTAAAACAAGAATCACTAAATCATATAGAAGAGAAAGTAGGAAATAAGTTGAACACATTGATATAGGTAATAACTTCCTGAACAAAACATCAATGGTTCAGGATCTAAGATCAAAAATTAATAAATGGGACCTCTTGAAGCTGCAAAATTTCTGTAAAGTGAAGGACACTGTCAATATGACAAAATGGCAGCCTACAGAATGGGAAAGAATTTTCACCAAATCTAAATCTGACAAAATGCTTATATCCAAAATTTGCAAAGAACTCAAGGAGTTGAACACCAACGTTTGGTATATATATATATACACAATGGAGTACTATTTGACTATTACATTCAGGAGGACTATTTTTTTCTTGTCAAATTTACTTTGTGTTCTGCAAGCTTCTTGTATGTATGAAAATGTTTTTATGTTAGGAAAGTTTTCTACTATGATTTTGTTGAAACTATTTCCTGGTCCTTTGCATTGGGAATCTTCTCTCTCTTCTCTTCCAATTATTCTTAGATTTGGTCTTTTCATTGTGTCCTGAATTTCCAGGATGTTTTAGGTAGCAACATTTTGCACTTTGTGTTTTCTTTGTGTGTCAATATTTCCTATGGTATCTTCTGCAACTGAGGAAAATGGGTCTCTACCTGGGTAGGGCTGAAAGGGTCTCCATCCACTGGGTCCCTTGGAGATCCAGATAGGCCAGGTATTGGGGCAGAGGGTATCTCATCTGTGAGCCTGGTTATGGCAGACCTCCAAGTCAAGATGTGTCTGGATGTGGGAGGAGTTCTGCAGCACTAGGTATGACTAGGTGTGACTAGGGGCCAAGATGTGTCATTGTGAGGAAATCTTATACTTCTGGAATTATAAGCCAAAATAATATGTCCTTCTTTCATTTGCTTTGGTAATGATGGTTTATCACAGCATAAATATAGCAATTACTATGCACTCCTTTATGGTTATATATGTGTATATGTGTATTCTGTTAATGGTTTCCTATTGTCTTTTAGATAATAAAATAAATCTGTAGTGTAATGAAATACCACCAATATAACAAACACATTAATGAAAATATATAACAATTATCTCAAATCCACACGAGAGACATTCTATGTGAATTCCTTCTTTTAAAATCTGTTACTTCTCCAGCCTAACAATCTGCCCTTCCATCCATTTTCCTCCATTTGCCATGATTTTACCTTTTTAATTGACTATAGTTCTGTCAAGTATATATATATATATTGTGTGTGTGTATACACACACACACACACACACACACACACACACACTACATTTCATGTATTAAACTCATAAAGGAAAGAAATGGCTCCATTTCTTATCTCTTGTGAATATTGCAGAAAAAAACATGAATTGCAAAATTTGCAGTGTGTCAGTAGTAGGATTTAGGATCCCTTGAGTATTTATCCAGGAGTAATACAGCTAGGCAATATAATAATTCTAGGTTTTTAAAACCTATGTACTGATATACAGAGTACTGAACCAGTTTTCATATCAGCAGGAACACAAATAGGATAGAAAGAATTTAAACGATCCCTATTTGCAGAAAATATAATGCTGTGCTTAAAAGTCTTCAGCAGAAAACTCATATAGAAACACTTTCAGCAAAGTGGACTGACAGAAAATAAATGTTTCAAAGTCAACAGCTTTTGGATCAAACCAATATGGAGTTTTGGTTACTTGAAGATTAGGAATAATATTACCTAAGGACCCATTTATAACACTCCTTGGCATAAACTGAGAAGATGTTCCAACATGTAATAAGGGCACATGCTCCACTCTCTTTATAGCAGCCTTACTTAAAATAGTCAGAAGCAGGAAAGAAACCAGACGAGAAGTATATGACTTGCCAGAAGCATTACAAACATGTAAATGGAATTGAAACCCAAGTTTTTACTGTGGCTGACAGAGCTAATGTCTAAGGCCATAGGTGCTACATTCAGGAGTCCTACTATGTCATTGTTCTAAATCAAGTCAAACACAGCTAAAAGTGTTTGAATTTCAACATTCATCAGTACTATAATGTAGGGAGCTGCTTGCCCGTTAACTGTCGTTAACTGTCGTTAACTGTTAACAAGTCCTTATTTGGGTGGAGCCTGTTGAGTCTTGCACCTTCCACGTGGATACAACCTATCAGCAATGCCCACATGGCTAAGCCTGATTGGCTGGCTATTAGTATTTAAGGGCTGGGCTGATTCTTTTGGGGTGAGAAGAAGAAGAAGTACAGGAGGGAGAAGAAGTAGTACAGGGGAGAAGAAGAAGTACAAGGGTCCTGAGTAAACTGCTTGAAGAAGATCTTCCTGTGTTGCGTCATTCCTTGCCGGCAAGGGTGGACGCGACAACTGGTGCCGAAACCTGGGACAAGAAACTCTCCTCGTTCGTGGGGTTTGAAGATCAGAACTACGTTCCCGGTTAAATGGGACAATAAAGTTCTCAGTGAGAGACAATAAAGTTCCCAGGCAAGGTGGGACAAAAGGGACCGTTAAAAACAGACAGCCTGTTCCTTTCTGTAAACAAAGAGGGAGGGAAAAGTTTGCAGAAGGCAAACCGAAAGTGAAAGTAAAGTCCATGGAGGTTTAAGTTCGCAGATTAGCAACCTAGTGAAAAGTAAAGAGTTACAATTTATGGACCCTGCTCTGATAGCAGTGTCCTACATTTTTTTCTGCTTTCTTTTTGTAAAAGGACTTAGAGCCTTAATTTTTAAAATGGGGACCTCACAGTCTCATCCAATTTTTCTGGCTCTTCAGGAGCTGCTTTTATCAAATAATTTAAAGATCAGGAAATCAACCTTAGAGAGATTTCTTAATGAATGTAATACCGTGGCACCCTGGTTCGCTGTTTATGGCAGCCTAATGGTCACCTGCTGGGATAGGTTAGGGAAGGATCTGGACATAGCCTGGGATCAGGGCACACTCAAAGGAGGTGTAAAACCTATTTGGAAGCTTGTTAGGGGCTGTTTAGAAGATAAAAAATGCTGTAAGGCCGTAGAGGATGGACAAACTGCTTTAGAAATCTTACAAGAGGAAAGATCAGCAAAGGCAGAGAGTGTTAAGGAAAAAGGGGCAAAGTCTCTCTACCCTGCCTCAGAAGGGTTAGGAGATTTCAGTTCAGAAGATTCTGATCTTGAGGAGGAGGAGATACATGCTCTGGTTGAACAGTTGGAGGGAGCAAGCCTAAAACAAAGGAAGAAACTTGGAGGTAAGTCAGGGGTGGCAGTGCCATCAATGGGTGTGGCCGTCCCCACCCTGCCAGCACCTTCCACTCCTACACCTAATCTAGAGACTACCCAGTATACAGGGAGTTCCTTTTGTCAACAAGTTTGGTCACAGGTTCGCACCGAGCTCTCTTTAGCTTATCCAGTGTTTCAGAATCCACAAGGGCAAAGGAGTCATGAGCCTTTAGACTGTAAAGTTATTAAATCTCTGGCCGAATCAGTTCGAAATTATGGAACATCCACTGCCTTCTCGGTGCCTCAAGTTGAGGCTCTCACTAGGCACTGTATGACTCCTGGGGATTGGAGTTCATTGGTTCGTGCCTGCCTAAGCCCAGGACAATACCTTGATTGGATAGCATTCCTTATAGAATTTGCAACTGAGCAGGAGGCAGTTAACATAGCGGCGGGCAACCCACAATGGGATAAGGATATGCTCCTGGGTCAAGGAAGGTACGCCAACCAACAGACTGGTTATCCGGTGCAAGTATACAATCAAGTCAATGATATTTCTATAAAAGCTTGGAAGTCCCTCCCCAATAAAGGGGAGGTAACAGGAAATCTTACTAAGGTTATTCAAGGGCCTATGGAGCCTTTCTCTGATTTTGTTGCTCGACTCCTCAAGAGTGCCACCAGAATTTTTGGCAATGTGAATTTGGCAGGGCCCCTAATAAAGCAGCATGCTTTTGAACAATGCACAAAGGAGTGCCATGCAGCTATAACCCCGTTCAAAAACAAGGGGATAGAGGAATGGATGAAAGCGTGCAGAGAGTTAGGAGGGCCGCTGACTAATGCAGGTCTTGCTGTGGCTGTGGTGCAATTAACACAGAACAGGAAGCCACAATCAGGAGCTTGCTTCAGGTGTAGAAAGCTGGGCCATCTTAAAAAACAATGTCTTGAAAGAGGAAGCACAGGCACAGGTGAAATTTTTCTACACCCTAGACAACCTGGATTGTGTCCCAAGTGCAAAAAGGGAAATCGTTGGGCTAATGAGTGTAGGTCCTTTAAGGACATACATGGACAGCCCCTTCTGTCTGGCTATGGAGGTGCTCGGCCAAAAAACGGCCAGCGGGGCCCTTGTCCCCAGGGCCCACAAATATATGGGGCCATAGAGGAACAAACCACCAGTCCCACATCAGAGAGATGGCTGTCCCTTCGCCATCCAAGTGACCGCGGAGAGCCACTGCTGGTTCTGCAGGATTGGACCTCCGCTCCACCTCCAGGCTCGTATTAACTCCTCAAATGGGAGTCCAAATAATTGATACTGATTTTAAAGGACCCCTTGACCCTGATACCGTGGGCCTACTCATTGGTAGATCATCCACTGCTTTGAGAGGCTTAATAGTGCACCCGGGGATTATTGATCCAGATTTCAAAGGAGTAGTCAAGATAATGGCAGAGTCCCCAAAAGGAATTACAGTTATTTCCCCAGGAGATAGAATAGCTCAGTTCATTGTGCTCCCTAGTTTGCATGCAAAGTTTCCAGCTCAGAAAATAAATAGGGGGAAAAAAGGGTTCGGATCAACTGGCAATGACCTTACATTTTTGGCACTGGATTTAGACCAGCGCCCCGTTGTAGAATTGCAAATTGAAAATAGACAAATTCAGGGACTACTGGACACTGGATCTGACAAAAGCATGATAGCTAAAAAGGATTGGCCGGCAAGCTGGCCAATCCAGATCTCCTCTCAAACATTACAGGGCTTGGGTTATGCAAAGGCCCCGGATATTAGTGCAAGACAGCTCAAGTGGCAAGATCAGGAAGGACACTCTGGCGTGATACAGCCCTATGTCCTAGATTTTCCAATCACCCTATGGGGGAGGGATTTGCTGAAGAATATGGGCTATAAATTAACCAATGAATATTCGGAAGTCTCGCAACAACTCATGAAGCAGATGGGGCATTACCCCAGAAGGGGCATTGGGAAATTTTTACAAGGAAGAACTAGCCCAGTTGTTGCTCAACAAAGACCCGATTGGCAAGGTCTGGGTTTTTCCTAGGGGCCATTGAGGAGGGCATTCCCATCACATGGAAGACAGAGGAACCGGTGTGGGTTCCTCAATGGCCCCTTTCCTCTGAAAAGCTTACAGCAGCTCATTCCTTAGTAAGTGAACAGCTCTCCATTGGGCACATTCAAACGTCAATATCTCCTTGGAACACACCCGTTTTCTATATAAAAAAGAAAACAGGAAAATTGAGGCTGCTCCATGACCTCCGCGCTATTAATCAACAAATGCAAGTGATGGGTTCAGTGCAGCGAGGCCTTCCCTTGTTGTCTGCCTTACCTAGCCATTGGCCAGTCATAGTAGTCGATATAAAAGACTGTTTCTTTTCAATCCCCCTCTGCATTAAAGACAGGGAGCGGTTTGCATTTACCATCCCTTCCTGTAATCACGAGGAACCTGATAAGAGGTATGAATGGAAAGTGTTACCTCAGGGCATGGCTAATAGCCCCACTATGTGTCAAGTATTTGTGAGTGCTGTCATCGCTCCTCTAAGAGAGCAATATTCCAGAGTAAGATGCATCCACTACATGGATGATATCCTTCTGAGTAATAAAGATGAGAAGGTTTTGGATCAGGCTTATGAAGAGCTAATAAGATTATTGAGAAGAAAGCAATTGTTTGTTGCCCCTGATAAGGTTCAAAATACCAGTGTAGTCTCTTATTTGGGAGCAAGATTGGATCCTCTTACAGTAGTTCCACAAAAGATTGCAATTAGGAAGCATAATCTCAAGACACTTAATGACTTTCAGAAGTTGTTGGGTGATATAAACTGGATCCGAAACTATTTGAAAATACCTAATTATGAATTATAGTCATCATTCAATCGTTTGGCTGGTGATTCAGCCCTGGATTGTCCTAGACAACTAGCTAAGGAGGCTCGAGTGGCCTTGAGGAAGGTAGAGCAAGGACTACAGGATGCAGTACTATATCGTTACACAGAGGACTTGGATATCATCCTGTGCATTATGCCTACCTTTTTGCAGCCTACAGGGCTGTTATGGCAGGCAGGACCCTTATTATGAATTAATCCTAAAGCCTCACCAGCAAAATCCATAGAGCATTACCCCACTGCTGTTGCAAAATTGGCCTTTAATGGAATACAACAGTGTGTACAGTTTTTTTGAGAGATATCCAACCTCCCTGATTATTCCATATACCGCTTTGCAAGTGCAAATATTATGTGGAGCAATTGATGACTGGGCCATATTGCGCTGTAGTTTCCATAGTATTATAGATAATCATTATCCCAAGCACCCTTTGCTTTTCTTTTTTAAAGAACATCCTGTTGTGTTTCCAAAAGTAACTGCACAAAATCCTTTGCCAGATGCTCCCAATATATTTACAGATGGATCAAAAACTGGATGTGGGGTGTATATGGTAGAACATCAGAAACCAGTCCTGTATCAATTCCAGCAAAATTCTCACCAGGTGGTTGAGATGCAAATTGTCTTGGAAATCTTTAAAAAATGTCCTTTCCCTTTAATTTGCTTTCCGATTCGGCATATGTGGTAAATGCTGTAAAAATTCTAGAGGTAGCGGGACCTATAAAACAAAGCAGTACTGTTTGTCAATTACTGAGAGAGTTACAAAAGATCATTTGGCTGAGAGAGTCAAAAACTTTTATACAACATATTTGAGCTCATACAGGCTTACCTGGCCCATTAAGTGAAGGAAATGATCTGGTTGATCGTTGCACTAGAATGGAATATGCCTTTTTGAGTTCTGCTTTGGAAAATGCCTGAATTTTTCATAAGCAATTTCATATTCCTTCAAAGACCTTGCAACGAAGGTTTGGATTATCCCGAGCAGATGCCAGACAAATTGTGCTCGAATGTCAACAATGTGCTGTTTATAATCATCCCCCTAGTTTAGGAATTAATCCAAGAGGTTTGTTACCTTTAAAAATTTGGCAAATGGATATTACTCATATTTTTGAATTTGGAACTTTAAAATATGTTCATGTTTCTGTGGATACTTGTTCTGGCATCACTCATGCTACAGCCTTGAGTGGAGAGAAGACATGTAACGTTATTACTCATTGCCTTGAAGCATGGGCGGCTTGGGGGCAACCTCAACAGCTTAAGACAGACAATGGCCCTGACTATACAGCTCAGTCTTTTCAATCCTTTTGCAAGCAAATGAATATAATCTTGAATCATGGTCTACCCTATAATCCTCAGGGCAAGACATTGTTGAACGTGCTCATTGTACCCTTAAGGAATGTTTAACAAAACAAAAAGAGGGAATTGGGTATGGTAGAACACCCAAAGAACGACTTTCATTGGCATTATTTACTTTAAATTTTTTGAATCTGGATAATGATGGTTTGGCTGCAGCTGATCGGCACCAATGCCCTAATAATACCTTGAAGGGTTATGTTAAATGGAAGGATGTACTTACTGGATTATGGCATGGCCCTGATCCAGTGTTGGCGTGGGCGAGAGGTTCTGTTTGTGTGTTTCCTCAGACTCAACAAGATCCACTGTGGGTGCCTGAGTGGCTGACTAGACAGTGCAATAAAAATGAAGATCCTCCTGCTATTACTGACTCTCGGCGAGATGTTGATGCTGGTGTAGATGGAGCCAAGATGGGCGATCTTGTCGGTGTTCCCGAGACCCATGCTGATATGCCATAATGCTAAGCTGTTTCCTTGTCTTTCTAGTTCTAACAAGTCTCTTGATATACCTTATTCACCTTTAAAGAGGAGGGATTGTAAATGAAAACTATGCCCTTGCCATCCTTTTGATAGTACTTTCAATTGTTTGCCTGTGGTGCATCTGCAGGATGAGGTGTATCCAACAAAGACAGGTTGCAATGATGGTACAGGCATTCACAACCATTGAAGCTGGACAGTCCTCCTAGGCCTGGCTGGCAGCCATGAAGGCCTAATAAGATGCTTTCCACGCTCAGGATGCGAGGCTAAGCACTGCACTCAGGGGCCCTGATTGGAGAGCCCTTGAGGGGAGCATGTTTGAGTGCACACGGGTTGGTACCCCAGAACCCGTCTCTGAGCAAAAGGTACCGGACGGGTTTGACGAAATCAACTGGGCTGATGGCTCAGAAGGGCGTCGAAACAAGGTCCATGGGTCCACCCGATGGGCAAATGATATATCAGAGGTCAAACCTCTACTCTCGCCTGAATGTGTGTTTAAAAAGAAAAAGGAGGAACTGTAGGGAGCTGCTTGCCCGTTAACTGTCGTTAACTGTCGTTAACTGTTAACAAGTCCTTATTTGGGTGGAGCCTGTTGAGTCTTGCACCTTCCACGTAGATACAACCTATCAGCAATGCCCACATGGCTAAGCCTGATTGGCTGGCTATTAGTATTTAAGGGCTGGGCTGATTCTCTCGGGGTGAGAAAAAAAGAAGTACAGGAGGGAGAAGTAGTAGTACCGGGGAGAAGAAGAAGTACAAGGGTCCTGAGTAAACTGCTTGAAGAAGATCTTCCTGTGTTGCGTCATTCCTTGCCGGCGAGGGTGGACAGGACACTATAAGGAGATTATTGTTTTGGCCTTAGTCTCTGAAAAAAATGCATAACATTTGTAAAATAATAATATTGCAATAAGAATAAATTACATTTTCAGATATGATTTTCAGCATGCAGATATACTCATAGTTGTTACAAATTTATCTAGGATAGACATTCCTTAAAATACTGAATAATATTTGAAAGATCATTTCCATACATTCTATGTTCTGTACAAATACGATCACATGATCGTTCCCTAGCAAACAAGCCAGTGATTGTCTAGCACACACAGACTCTGAGAGGTAAAGGTATGGATCAGCCTTTCCCACTCACTTATGAAGCTCCAACGGACATCACTGCAGCATTGATGGCCTCCAGTTCGAGGTTTCTCTCCTGGTGCAAGATGGATTTGGGAGCACAGCCTCCTAATCACCAGTTGCCTTTTCCAATCATGCTGTCCCTTCAACAATTTCTTGTCACGGCTCCTGATAGTGTTTATCAGACAAGGTAGCACTCTGACAAATAAGGAAGAGGGTCCTCAGTCCCCCCCCCCCATTAAGGAAGCTTGGATGATTGGCCTGCTACTGCAAGTAAAGTGAGTTTGAGACCTGACCCTGCTGACCATGGGGATATAAGAATTTCCCCAAAAAAGCAAGAATGCTTTCCAAGTACTCTACCTTTAAAAAATATTCACAGATCCTCTCCTTCAGTCCAAAGAGTAGTAAATGAAACCACAATCCCTCAAGTGAGCCTCACACTGTTCATACCTGACCTAGCAGAAACAAAAATTTCCACATCTACACCAGAAATTCAAGGAACTAAATGGACTCTTGAGAGTTCCACTCATATACAAGATGTAGTAGAGACTCATGAGTCGATGCATGTGTCACTTGTGCCTTCTGCACATACACAAATTGAACTAGCAGTCTCATCATGTACCACCAGGCCTCTGATATGTTTCCAATATGTCATAGAGGAACTAGGATTGTCCCACTCTACAGAAGAGACTCAAACACAAGTTCTCAAAAGTGATATCCCACAGAAAGTGAGATTAAGCCATTCCCTTTCGAGGAAAAATGAATCTGAAGATGTCCATTCAAACAGAAGAAGACTGAAAGGTGCTCTCTCTAAACAAGTCTTCAAAAAGTCCAAAAAGGACCAAGATTTATTCAAATATCCCCTACCAGCCAAAAGGGCCCTCTTGACTTGTCATCAGACCCAAAATAGCCCACGTTGTGTCCAATTATTCCCAGCAAGCCATGCAAGCTCTGTACAGTACTCTGAAATGATACAGCATCCCTTGCATCCCAAAGGGACTCTAGGACATTCTGAAGCCATAGGAGAAGATGTAAAAATTCCCACATGTACATCACAGATGAGAGGATTTCCAAAATCAGCATCTGATTCCCTATTTCATAAAGAGACTGTAGGACAGAATACTCCTACAAAAAGAATTGTAGCTACAGTTCCATCTTTAGAAAAGACTCATTGATCAGAAACATCTTCAGAAGGTGATCTAGGACATATTCGAACCCTTCCAAAGTTTTGGGATCCAATTGTGTGTGAGCGAGGGACTAAGACACTTGACATGAACACACAAGAGTCTGTATCATCCTGTACATATAATGAGTGGGATTCCATGCATTCTCCCTGTAGACAAGATTACTTAATACCTCCTTAAATTTCACAGGAGGCTATGGGAAGTTCCCTATTTCCTAAAGGGAATCAACTGCCTACACCATCTACAGAAGATGCTACAAACTCTTATGCATCTATACATAGGGCTGTTTGTCATTCCCCAGATCCACAAATATCTCCAGAACAGCTTCAAAATACACCAAAGACTCTGAATTCTATCTCATTTTCTGAAAGTGTCTTGGAAAATGTTTTGCC
Source organism: Apodemus sylvaticus (assembly GCF_947179515.1). Classification (NCBI taxonomy): domain Eukaryota; kingdom Metazoa; phylum Chordata; class Mammalia; order Rodentia; family Muridae; genus Apodemus; species Apodemus sylvaticus. The sequence goes on from NW_026263280.1 coordinate 158,852, forward strand.
TATCAACCTGGCTATGAAACATGACACATCTGTACAAAAAGTGTTATCACCTTCTCCTCCTAGAGAAAGTTTTCCTGGAACATCCACAAGTAAAGAAGGAGGTCTAGAAACTTCCCTAACTTCCCATGAGGCTGTTAGACCTCTCACATATGCCCATAGTGCTCAAGGAGAGACCACAACTACACAGGTAACTTTACTACCTTCCTTTCCAATTGAAAAAAAAAGTTCAGCATTTTTACAGGTACATTAAACACCTTAAGATCTTCCCCATCAGACCAAGAGGCCATAGGATATACCATAATTGAACAGGGTACTTTACAGTTATCTTCATCTACCCATGAGTGTTTTGTTTACATGCATTCTCTTGGGGGAAATGGTAGACATTTCCCATCTACCAAAGTCATCCCCAGGCATTTAGTTTCTAGAAAACACAAGTGTTGAACCTTCTGAAAAAGAAGACATCGGAACATCTGCAAAAGTGGGGCTTGTATCTTCTCCTGCTGCCAAAGAACCATAAAAAGTTACATCTACTCCTCAGGGGAGTCCTATACCTTCTATATCTGTACAAAATACCTTGGGATATTTTACAAATGACTAAGGTACTATGGAAAGTTGTCAAACTACCAAAGGACATGCTAGACATTCCATTACTTTCCAAAAGACTCAAGGACTTTCTGTCTCTACCGATAAATCACTAGTATGCTCACCATCTGCCCCAGAAGTTGTGGGACTTTCTTTATCTTTCTCAAGTACTCCAGAATATTTTATCTATGCTCAAGGTGAATTGTTACTTTGCAAATCAAACCCCAGGACTACACAACCTCTTCTATATTACAAAGGTGGCTAAGGGAATGTCCACATTTAAAAAATATCATCCAGAAGTATTGCAATTAGCCCAAACACATTTGAAAACTTTAATTTCTTTTAAAAAATCTAAAAGTCTTTCTGCCTCTAGCACTCTTGCTGGAGAACATTTCCCATCTACTCTAAGATCACTTTCACCATCAAAATGTAGGCAGGGATACCTAGAAATTTTACCAACTCTCCAAATGTCTTTAGGAGGTTCTCATCTTACACTGGAGTACTGTGTGACCAGGGAACAAAAAAAATTGCTGTATGGTAAAGGTGTTCAGAAGTCTTTTCCATCCTCACTAAGTTTTGAAGTATATTTTCCCCACATCTCAGGAGATTTGAAAGATTTATCACTAGCATAAAGGTTTTTAGGACATTTCCCTCTAGCTCAGATGCCTATAGAAACTTCTTTATCCTCACCTGAGTTTACAGGACCTTTGATGTCTTTGCAAAGGACTCTGGATCTTTCGACAAAAACCCAGAGTAATACTGCTACTTCGCCAACAACCAAAGGGTCTGTTGCACCCGAACCTATCAATATACATAAAAGATGCTAAAACCTTTTATGTCTGGACCAGAAGCTCTGTTAATTTTCCCTTCAGCCATCCTGAGTCCTGGACACTTACCAGTGGCTCCAGAGCCATTGGGACTTTTTACATCTTCTCAGGAGACTCCATCAAATGTGACACCTATTCCAGAAGGTCTAGATTTATCTCAATATGGATCAGGGATCCCCCTAAATGTAATGTCATCTACCCAGTGGCAACAGGGAACTCCGTCATCCTCAGAAGAAAGTGTAGCCCTTTTGTCTTATGACCAACAGGCTTTGGGACAGTCCCTATCTGTACAACAACCTCTTGAACACTCCACATCTGTTCAAGGAACTATAAGATATTCTCTGTCTGGTCTAGGTGATATGGCACATCCCCTGACTTCCCAGGGGACTAAAGGACCATTGCAATCTGAGGGTGTATATATGGGAACATATTTACATGCTCAGGGATCTCTAGTACATTTGAAATAAGTCTCAAATTTTCCAAAACATAAGGAGTCTGGTCATGATCCTGTGAGAATTTCTATACCTGCCCTTGCTTCAAAGGCTTTGGTATCTTCCTCTTCTTACCAAGGACCTCAATGGTCTTTTCTATGCAATAAGGAAGATGTAAATGACTCAATATCTGCACCAAATGTACAGATATATTATCCATTTACTACTTAGGCCTTACAAACTTTGATCAATACACAAGGTCCACTAAACCTTTACAGATCTTCTAAACAGAATGTGCATAGTTTGCCATCTATACTCAGGAAGTTTGCTTTGCAAAGGACTCTTGATATGTCATACCATGTACAAGGGAACCTAGAGCCTGTGTTATCTGCCCAAGAGAGAGGTACAAAAAACAAATCTGAAAAACAAAATTTTAGACAGTCTCTATCTCTACAAGGAACTCTAGAACCATCTCTACATAATACAGGTGTTTTAGGATCTTTCCAACATATTCATAGGAAGGCCCAAATATTGCCATCTATACAAGAGGCTGAGAAACATGCTCTGTCTCCTCAAGCTGCTACAGGATTTCAAAATATGAAGCTTGGACTCCAGAAAATTTGCCACCTGAACAAAGATCTTCTCCATCTATGCAGGAAACTAAATAAACATTATCTTCCCAAGGGAGTGTCAAATCTTCATCATCTACATCACATGCTCATAAACTTCCCGAAATTACATCAGGGACTCTAACAAATGTGAGGTGTAAGAAAAGGCCTCTAGAAAACTCTATGTCTGTTGAGGGTACTGTGGATTCTTTGCCATCTACCCCAGGGTTTCAAGGGCATTCAGCATATTTCCAAAAGAAGTTAGGAAAATTGTCATACATGATAGAATTTCAGGATAACTGTTCATCTCCCCCAGGGACTACAGGTCTTTTGCCTTCTAAAGAGACTATGTTAATGCATAAATCTAAACTAAGACTTTAGAAAATTTGTCATCTGAACAAGGTACATCTTCATCTACTGAAGAAACTTAAACACTATTCCACCTCCCTCAGGGAATGCAGGGCATCCACACTATGACACAGGTTCTGAGGAAACTTCTTGGGAAATCTCAAGGGATCTAGCATATTTGCTATCTACCAAACTTTACATATCTGCCAGGACAACTCTTAGTCTTTCACCATGTACACAAGAGTATCTCCAGTCATCATCTACAGTGAGGAACCAGGGTACCTTTGAGTCTGCCCTGTGTACTCATATGCATTTGTCATCTTTCTCAGTTTCTTTGGTAATGCCTCCATGTGTGTTGAGAACTACATTGTCACATGGCCCAAAGCAACATGGCCTTTCCTCACCAACATGTCCAACACCTCCACCTTCTTTGCAGAAAGCTGTCATAAGTTTTCCCTCTTCACAAGCAACCATTAACGGAATGCATCAGCAAAAATTTCTGCATTGCCCTCAAAATTTATTCAGATTTTTGGGCAAGGTACCCTTTGTGCAGAAGTCACTTTGGTACAGCTCATAGCTGCACAGAGAATTGAAGAACTTTGGGTTCCTAGCTCACAGACTCTATGTAATGAAGGAAGTGAGAGGCAGGAACTAGGACTTTTTCCATCTCCCCATGTTTCTCTAGGACCCTCTTTACCTGTAGAACCTGCCTTAGGATCTTTGACATATGCACAATGTGTTCTGGGAACTTCCCTATCTGCCCAAGGGTCACAGAAACTATCAGAGTGCAAACAGGAACCTACAGGATCTGTGTCATTTGTTTCAAAGACTGTGAAATATCCACCTCCTTCCCAGAGGTCTCTCAAATTTTCTCCATCTGTTGAACAAACTGCATCCTGCTCATAATTTTCGATACAGACTACTGAACCTTTCCTATCTAGCCAGGAAAATGTAGGAACTTTTGTGTCTTCACCAAGGTATCCAGAATACTTCCCACCAGCACCAGGTGGTCAGGCACAACCAATATCTACTCCATCAGCTGTAGGACGTTTGCTGCCTTCTAAATGGCACAAGAAAAACTTCATAGCTCCAAAAAGAACATTGTCTGTGCAAAGTTCTTTGTCATCCATCCCAAAAATGGAGAACATTCACCACATTCCTCTGGGGATTTGGGACTAAATACACATACCCAGAATACCTTGGGACATTTACCATTTTTGGAGGAAAATGTGCAATCTTCTCAATCTGATTTAGGATCTATACAATCTTTAATATCATCACATCCAAATGAATGTCTGTGTATTTCTGAATAAGAGACTGCATGCTCTGAACTCATTGGTGTGGGACATTGTGTATAAGCAAAAGGGTCAGTGAAGTTGACTAAATTTAAGCAAGTGACTCTAGGATAATCCCCATCTGGTCATAGAACTGGGGGGCATTCATTATTTTCACAAGGCACAATAGATCCATCCAGACCTTCAAAGCAGACATTGGGTACCTAGCCAACAATTCCAGGATCTCTGGGTTATACCCAAAATTATCAGGTACTCCCAATATCTTTGCCATTTGATCAAGGGCCTCTGGAAATATCTTTATCTGCACAAGGAACTCTAGGCTATTCTTCATCTTAACAAGGGCTTTTTGTGACATTCCCATTCCGCACAAGGGTCTCTAAAACTGTCCAAATCTAAACAAGGGAATGTATAGACTGTGTTGTCTGCTAAAAAGAATTTTATACCTCCAAGCTCTTGCCAGGAAGCTAGGAGATATTTTTGTCCATCTCCTCAACATGCTGTACAAAGATCCCCATCTTCCTTAAGGGACACTGGACAATTCCTAGATTGCCAGAAAACTCCAGACCACATTTTCTAGTCATAAGCAGACATAACGAACTCACCATGTTTACTATGTGGTTGCAAGCAATTTGTACCTACTTCAAGGGTCCTAGGAGCTTTGCCACCATCTTCTCAAGAGCCCAAAGAAATTTACAGGAACTTTGAATGTGCAAACTTCTTTTTTCTACAACCAATGAATTCTAGAAAATTCAGCCAATTCCACAGGAATATCAGGACAATACAAAGAATCACAGAGTACTGTAGACAATTTGCCAGAAGTGAGGAAGGATGTACCATCTTCTCAATCTGATTCAGTGACTCTAAAATCTTTGCCACCATCACCTCCAAAAACTGATAGAAAGCCATCTTCTACCCAAGGAGGTGCAGAAGCTTTCCCATATGGCCAAGGGTGTCTAGCACCTTTGCAGTCAGCTCAGAAGATTCTGAAACATTTTATCTCAGACAATGAAAATATCACAGTGTTCCAAATGTTCTCATAATCCTCTATGTCATTCCTCCTCAAAACAAGGGCCTCAAGAATCTTCTGACTCTGCTCATGGATCTGTTAATGCCTGTCTATCTGCACAGGGGACTTTAGGTTTGTCCCCATCTACACGATGGTCTACAAGACATTATACACCTGCCCAAAGGGCTTCAAGTCCTTCCTTATGTATACAAGGTATATGAACACTATCCACCTCTAAATACTGCACAATAGCAGACTCACCATCTAACCCAATGTGTCAGGGATATACCCACAGTGCTCAAAACATGGTAAGAAATTTGAAATCTGACCAAGGATATCTGAGAATTTCTTCATCTACACAAGGCTCCATAGAGCCTCTTTTAATTCCCCAAGGGACCCTAGGATATCAATCCTCTGCACCCACTGCAAAAATATCTTCAACAGCTACACCACAACATGCATTATCTGATGAATCACCTCTGGAACTTTCACTAACTGCTCAACTTTGTCCCTTATATACTTTGCTAAGCCTTTAAAGTCCTTCTCTTTCAACATGGAACTTTTGATCTGTCTAAACATACATAGGGACCTGACACTTCATGCCATGACCCAAATGAGTTTTGAGTTCTTCACAAGTGTTCCAACAAACATGTCCATTAGCTTCAGAAATTTCAGGATCTATGCATTCTTCCAAAGGTCTCATGGCAATATCTTCATCTGGACAAGCAACATTATAGATCCTGTATCATCTTCCTTAGGGCCTTTGAAAATTCCCTTATCTGTTCAAGTGAATCTGAACCCTTTGTCTTTGTTCATAAAGTTGGAGGCCCTTGCCTTTCTATACAGGACAATCTGTAATGTTGTACCTTTACACATGGCAAGACAGGGATATCCAAGACTTCACCAGGAGACTTGGAAATTTCAGCATATGCCACAGAAATTTTAAGATGTCCAATTGGATTGAGAGATTCACAACCAGTCTTATTGTCTCTGAGACATTCCCTGTCTGAACAAAGTGCCCTAGAGACATTGACATTTGCCCAATGGCTTCCAGACATTTCATTGTTGTACCAAGAGAATCCAGGACTCTGTTCAGAAAAAGAGGCTTTAGAAAATGCAACCTCTCACCAGAATATCTTGGTTTTTCTGAATATGTCCAGGGCATATTAGAAAAATTGCCATATATGCAAAAGATTGCAGAAGTGCCACCAGTCACCCAAGATTGTCAGCTGTGAAAGATTCTCTCAGACTTCCGCCGCTTTAGTCACTTAATCCAGAGGCAGAAGTACATCTGCCATGTTCCCTGACCATTTTTAAAATTTCACATTCTAGTCTGGGACTTTAGAATCTTTGCCATGTATTCCAGGAGCTAGGTGGCTTTTGAAACCTAATGAAGGTGCTCTGGGCCCTTTAGTATGTGAACAAGAGATTAAGGGGACACCAACATCTCACCAGGAATCTCTAGAGCTTTCCAAAGCAAGCCAGTGCCTCCTATCAAAGACACTATGGGTACTTTCTTTTCAATTGAGTTTTCAGGACATTTCCCTATGTGACCATGGTGACATTATCCTTAAGCCTTCTCATGAAGAATGCCCAAGACACTCCCCTTTTCCTGAGAAAAGCTCTAGACATTTCAATTATACCCAAGGGATATTGAAATATGCCCCATTTTCTGAAGGGGATATCACAACTACCTTTCAGAACACAAGCACTCATAATCTATCTCTTCTGCTCTAAGTAGCATCACTTCTTCCAAGTACACTGAAAAGGACTCAGGCACCACTCCTGATTTGGATGAAGGAGTTTTTGGATCCTCAGAATTTCCCCACCTCTTCATGTCTTCCATAGACTGTCCAGATCGACTGATAACTCATCAGAAAATTCCCTTTCTGACGTAAGTGATACTCAGGATTCCCATTCAGAACATGAGAGTGGCAAAACATTCTCTTATTAAAAAAAGGGCAGAGATAGTCTTCAACTTCCAAAAAAGATAAGAAACTGAAAGATGTTCCCAAAGAGGGCATCTCTACAGAAGAGTACATGCAAGCCTCAGTCATGATACCTCTCCTCATGAGATTCCCAGATATACCAATTCTACCAGGAGAAGACAGAAGAATGCCTCTGACACGCAAGCCACCCTGAAAACTTATTCTGCAAACCCAGAAGTCATTGATTCATGACTCATGACTCCAGAAGGAGTCAGTAAATAGGTTTCACAACTTTCATCACCACAATTGGATGCCACCCACTCTCCCTTTACTAAAGAGGACTTAGAACATGTTCCTATTGTTCAAGAGAGAAAGAAACTTTCCATTAGTTGCAAACAGTAGCCCACAGCTGTGGTTCCCATCCTATTGGGATTCAAACCTCCACCAGCTGCAAAAGGGAGTGTATGTCATCTAATGTTAGCCAAGGGAATTGCAGTCATACTTTATGTCAAGTAGAGGATGTAATTCCTTCCAACTCTTGCCCATGGAGAAACTAGGCATTCTAATGTGAATTTGGGTACTAACTTTGTGACCCTTCCCTTCTAGGAGGCCACAAATATTCACATATTGTCCAAAGAAATCTTAAAATATCCCACTACAAAAGGAGAAGCTGTACTTTTTTGTTCTCAAATAAAGGATATATCAGACCTTCTCAAGGTGACCAATGTAGTCTCAGTTTTTCTAGTGACCAAGAGAAATTGGATATGTGCCACTGTTTCAGGAAGCCTCAGAACATTTCAGGCTTAAAAAAATGCCCTCTCAAATAACACATCTAAGAAACTGGGCCTCAGAGATGCTTTTATTTTTTTTATTCAATATTTTTTTATTTACTTTTCAAATTATTTCCCCTTTTCTAGCCCCCCACTCCCAGAAAGTCCCATAAGCCCCCTTCTCTCACCCTGTCCTCCCACCTACCCCTTCCCACTTCCCCGTTCTGGTTTTGCCGAATACTGCTTCAATGAGTCTTTCCAGAACAAGGGGCCACTCCTCCTTTCTTGTTGTACCTCGTTTGATGTGTGGATTATGTTTTGGGTATTCCAGTTTTCTAGGTTAATATCCACTTATTAGTGAGTGCATACCATGATTCACCTATTGAGTCTGGGATACCTCACCTAGTATGATGTTCTCTAGCCCCATCAATTTTCCTAAGAATTTCATGAATTCATTGTTTCTAATGGCTGAATAGTACTCCATTGGGTAGATATACCACATTTTTTGCATCCACACTTCTGTTGAGGGATACCTGGGTTCTTTCCAGCATCTGGCAATTATAAATAGGGCTGCTATGAACATAGTAGACCGTGTATCCTTATTACATGCTGGGAAATCTTTTGGGTATTAGCCCAGGAGTGGTATAGCAGGATTTTCGGGAAGTGAGGTGCCCAGTTTTCGGAGGAACCGCCAGACTGATTTCCAGAGTGGTTGTACCAATTTGCAACCCCACCAGCAGTGGAGGAGTGTTCCTCTTTCTCCACACCCTCTCCAACACCTGCTGTCTCCTGAATTCTTAATCTTAGCCATTCTGACTGGTGGAAGGTGAAATCTCAGGGTTGTTTTGATTTGCATTTCCCTAATCACTAATTAAGTTGAGTATTTTTTTAAGATGCTTCTCTGCCATCCGAATTTCTTCAGGTGAGAATTCATTAACTCTGCACCCCATTTTTTAATAGGGTTGTTGAGTTTTCTGAAGTCTAACTTCTTGAGTTCTTTATATATATTGATATTAGCCCTCTATCTGAGGTAGGATTGGTGAAGATCTTTTCCCAATTTGTTGGTTGCCGATTTGTCCTTTTGTTGGTGTCCTTTGCCTTACAGAAACTTTGGAATTTTATGAGGTCCCATTTGTCAATTCTTGATCTTAGAGCATAAGCTATTGGTGTTCTATTCAGAAACTTTCTCCCTGTACCGATGTCCTCAAGGGTCTTCCCCAGTTTCTTTTCTATTAGCTTCAGAGTGTCTGGCTTTATCTGGAGGTCCTTGATCCATTTGAATTTGAGCTTAGTACAAAGAGACAAGGATGGATCAATTCGTATTCTTCTGCATGCTGACGTCCAGTTGAACCAGCACCATTTGTTGAAAAGGCTATCTTTTTTCCATTGGATGTTTTCATCCCCTTTGTCGAGGATCAAGTGGCCACAGGTGTGTGGGGTAATTTCTGGATCTTCAATCCTGTTCCTGTGATCTGCCTGCCTGTCACTGTACCAATACCATGCAGTTTTTAGCACTATTGCTCTGTAGTATTGCTTGAGGTCAGGGATACTGATTCCCCCAGAGTTTCTTTTGTTGCTGAGAATAGTTTTAGCTATCTTGGGTTTCTTATTATTCCAGATAAATTTGATAATTGTTCTCTCTAACTCTGTGAAGAATTGAGATGGGATTTTGATGGGTATTGCATTGAATCTGTATAAACCCTTAGCCAGACAGACCGAAGGGCACAGAGAAAGTATCCAAATCAACTTAAAAAAAAAAAAAAAAAAAAAAAAAAAAAAAAAAACCACACACATGGTCATTTCATTGGATGCTGAAAAAGCATTTGACAAAATTCAGCATCCTTTCATGCTTAAAGTCCTGGAACGAAAAGGAATTCAAGGCCCATACCTAAACATAGTAAAAACATCGTTAAAGCAATATACAGCAAACTGGTAGCCAGCATCAAACTAAATGGAGAGAAACTTGAAGCAATCCCTCTAAAATTGTGGACTAGACAGGGCTGCCCCCTTTCTCCTTATCTTTTCAATATTGTACTTGAGGTACTAGCTCGGGCAATTCGACAACATAAGGAGGTCAAAGTGATACAAATTGGAAAGGAGGAAGTCAAACTATCATTATTTGTAGATGACATGATAATCTACCTAAGTGACCCAAAAAACTCTACTAGAGAACTCCTTCAGCTGATAAACAACTTCAGCAAAGTGGCAGGTAGAAAGTTTCTGAACAGAACACCAATAGCATATGCTCTAAGATCAAGAATTGACAAATGGATCCTCATAAAATTACAAAGTTTCTTTAAGGCAAAGGACACCATCAAGAAGACAAATCGGCAACCAACAAATTGGGAAAAGATCTTCACCAATCCTACATCAGATAGAGGGCTAATATCCAATATATGTAAAGAACTCAAGAAGTTAGACTCCAGAAAACCAAACAACCCTATTAAAAAAATGGGGTACAGAGTTAAACAAAGCATTCTCACCTGAAGAATTTCGGATTGCGGAGAAACGTCTTAAAAAATGCTCAACTTCATTAGTCATTAGGGAAATGCAAGTCAAAACAACCCTGAGATTTCACCTTACACCAGACAGAATAGCAAAGATTAAAAATTCAGTAGACAACAGGTGTTGGCGAGGATGTGGAGAAAGAGGAACACTACTCCACTGCTGGTGGGGTTGCAAATTGGTACAACCACTCTGGAAAACAGTCTGGTGGTTCCTCTGAAAATTGGGCACCTCACTTCCAGAAGATCGTGCTATACCACTCCTGGGCATATACCCAAAATATTCCACAGCATGTAATAAGAATACATGTTCTACTATGTTCATAGCAGCCCTATTTATAATTGCCAGAAATTGGAAAGAACCCAGGTATCCCTCAACAGAAGAGTGGATGCAAAAATTGAGGTATATATACACAATGGAGTACTATTAAGACACTAGAAACCATGAATTCATGAAATTCTTAGGCAAATGGATGGAGCTGGAGAATATCACTCTCAGTGAGGTATCCCAGACTCAAAAGGTGAATCATGGTATGCACTCACTAATAAGTGGGTATTAACCTAGAAAACTGGAATACCCAAAACATAATCCACACATCAAATGAGGTACAAGAAGAACGGAGGAGTGGCCCCTTGTTCTGCAAAGACTCAGTGAAGAAGTATATAACAAAATCAGAACAGGGAAGTGGGAAGGGTTGGGTGGGAAAACAGGGGGAGGGAAGGGGACTGATGGGGCTTTCGGGGAGTGGGGGTCCAGAAAAGGGGAAATCATTTGAAATGTAAATAAATATATCAATAAAGAAAAAAAAAAGAAACTGTCAGGTAATAATGATTTTTGGTGGAATGAACAGATCATGGGGAAAGTTGAGGCTTCTCAATGTGAGTGGTCAGAAAATATCACTAGAGATCTTTCAACCCCAATAGCATTTGACGTGCCAATCTTAATTGATTTTGTTTTGAAATTGAGGCTTGCTACCTTAAAGACAGCATATGAGAAGGAATAGGTAAACGTGCTCCCTCTTTACAGATGAAGACCACAGTTCATTGGAGATGACAGTACCATAGGCTGATCAAGAATAGCAGCAGCAGTGGATTGGAGTAAGCTAGAGCATTGAGTGATACAGAGGGCAGAACTTGAGATGTGTAACACATGCCTTTGTCAGAGCCCAGAAGATCATGTGTGAATGAATCCCCATGTTATTACTCTGAACAAAGCTGCTAATAAAGAGTAATACCAGCCCCAGGAAATAAGTTTGATATAGTTTACAAAGCTGAAATGAAGTGGGCACTTTAAATATAGATGAAGAGTTTGGAGTTTGTACATCATTTATTTACTCTTGAGTTCATCCAATAGTTCCTTTATATGTTATTTTTTAATGTTACAATCTAACTTGTGATTGTGAAACTATGTGATCTACCATTTAATTTTGATTTAATAATGGATTACAGTTAAGTAAATGCCTGATTCTTAGAAAAGAAATGGAACTTTTTAACATTGTGCAGTCTGGACTCTACTCTGAAGACTTTTAGAGTTGTATAAAATATGTTATTTATTATGCTATGTATTGCATGCTTTTAGTTCATATATACTCACATCTGTGTATAAACCTATGGGTACCAGGGTATGGAATGAGATTGTTTGAATATGTTTGGACACTGTGAAGTTGGAAATAATCAGACATCTGTTATTGTTGGATAACAAATGTTTGTCACTGTATTTTACAAAGGAGAAAGTACTTTGTTGTCTCATGAAATTGCCACACCAGGCCTGCAGAATTCAGAGCATAATTCTGTCTCCTAGGAGTGCATATTCTCCTGTCTGCGTTTTCATCAAGATATAGATCTATTATCCTCTAGCACCTTGTCTTACTTCATGCTGCCATTCTTTCTGCCATGCTGAAAATAGAACTATAAAACTGTATGTCAACTGCAATTTAATGTCTTCCCTTATAAGAATTGTCTTTCTCTTGATGTTTCTTCATAGAACTATGTAAGGCATATATTCTTCTCAGAATTGAGCTGCAATCAGAGTGCACTTGCTTAGTGATGTTTTGAAATGTACTCACAGACACACCCAAGGGCATAGTTTCAGATCACTTTAGATATTAACAAATTCACAATAATTCCCCTATAGGTGAATGCCAGGTCAAGAAAAGGGTAGGTGGGAATGTTTAAGCAGGGAGACTGGTGATGGTATAGAGGGTTGTCAGAGTGGTAATGAGGAAAGGGTAACATTCGAAATTTAAACAAATTAAATAATAAAAAACGATTCTCCATAATAGGCATTTGAAATAGGCATTGCTGTCCTTCCCTCTTAAGTTGGTCTAGTCTTACATTATTGTGTCCCAAGAATGTTGCATTCTTCCCTGTAAAGTATGCTGTGTTTTTATATTGGCTAGTCTTACAGCTAGCATCCCAAATTTCCAACAAGCAACAACAGATTAAAGTTTCATGTGAATCACACTTTCTATCTTGACATATTCTAGTTATGGGAAATGAGGTATCTAAAGAATATCATGATCAATGGAAATGTTAGTATGTGGGGTATCTTTAACTTTCATGGCATCAAAAGATTGATTAAATCTAGTGATTAAGAAATAAATAAACATATAGTGACTATTGTATAAAGATCTGTACTCTTTAGAGGACTATTACTATAAACTCAACTAGGATTTCTTTTTATCCCATAGCTTATTTGTACATTTTAGAACAGTGTTTCTCAATCTTTCTAATACTGCAACCCTTTAATACAGTTCCTTATGTCATGGTCATCCCTAAACAAAACCATTTTTTTCATTACTTGCCATAATTGTAATGTTAAAATTGTAACTAAATATTTCTTGTTAAAATGTTTGATCAAGGTTAAATAAAATTATACAACGTAACTGATGATCAATTACATGATTAATCTTAAAAAGAAACACTATGCTAAAAGTTCAGTTTGGTTCCTATCATTCTTGTTTTTATGATCTTGAAGAAAGGAGGTGGTGGAAGTTATGTGAGAATGTATTTGTGTGACACAAACAAAGTGCTAAGTGATTGCATAAAAGCAATATTTTATAAATAGTTCAAATATGGTAAATATGATAATTTACATATATCAATATGCAAAGCTACAGCTAAGGAAAAACAAGTTAATATAATTTGAAGGCTATCATCTAGAAGGGTATTGTGATTTTATATTTGGTTGTAAAAATATTCTGAAGATATTACTAACACATTCATATTTCTATGCGTATCTTTGTGTGTGTGACTATATATATACAAACACAAATATATGTTGCTCAAGTACAATATATATTGAAAATATAAAGAGAGGGGTCAGCCTTGTCAAGTCCCTGATTTTAATGGGATTGCTTCAAGTTTCTCTCCATGTAGTTTGGTGCTAGCTACCAGTTTGCTGTATATTGCGTTTACTATGTTTAGATTTGGGCCTTGAATTCCTATTCTTTCCAAGACTTTAAAGATGAAAGGGTGCTGAATTTTGTCAAATGCTTTTTCAGCAACCAATGAAATGACCATATGTTTTTTTTTTTTCTTTGAGTTTGTTTATGTAGTGGATTGCATTGATGAATTTCCTTATATTGAACCAACCCTGCATCCCTGGGATAAAGCCTACTTGATCATGGTGGATGATCATTTTGATGTGTTCTAGGGTTCAGTTGGAAATAATTTTATTGAGTATTTCTGCATCGATGTTCATAAGGGAATTGGTCTGAAGGTCTCTATCTTTGTTGGAACTTTGTGTGGTTTTGGTATTAGCATAATTGTGGCTGCATAGAATGAGTTGGGTAGTGTTCCTTCTGTTTCTATTTGGTGGAAGAGTTTGAAGAGTATTGTTATTAGGTCTTCTTTGAAAGTCTGATAGAATTCTGCACTGAAATCATCTGGTCCTGTTCTTTTTTTGGTTGGAAGACTTTCTATGACCCCTTCTATCACTTCAGTGGTTATGGGAATGAGTAGATGATCTATTTGTTCTTGATTTAAACTGTCCATTTCCTTCAGATTCTCCAGTTGTGTTGAGTATAGGCTTTTTTAATAGGATCTGATGATTTTTTGAATTTCCTCATTTTCTGTTGTTTTATCTCCCTTTTTATTTCTAATTTTGTTAATCTGAATACTGTCTCAGTGCCCTTTGGTCAGTCTGGCTAAGAAGTTATCAATCTTGTTGATTTTCTCAAAGAACCAGCTCCTGGTTTTCTTGATTCTTTGTATGGTTCTCTTTGTTTCCACTTGATTGATTTCGGCCCTGAGTTTGATGATTTCCTGTCTTCTATGCCTCTTGGGTGAATTTGCTTCTTTTTGTTCCAGAGCTTTCATGTGTGCCATTAAGCTGCTAGTGTATGCTCTCTCCATTTTCTTTTTGGAGGCACTCATCGCTATGAGTTTTCCTCTGAGCACTGCTTTCATTGTGTCCCAAAGATTTGGGTATGTTGTGCCTTCATTTTCATTAGATTCTTAAAAGTCTCTGATTTCTTTGTTTATTTCTTCTTTGGCCAATGTATCATTTAGTAGAGTATTGTTCAACCTCCATGTATATGTGGGCTTTCTGTTGTTTTTGTTGCTATTGATGACCTCTCTTACTCCATGGTGATCGGATAGGAGGCATGGGATTATTTTGATCTTCTTATATTTGTTGAGGTCAATCTTGTGACCAATTATATGGTTGATTTTGGAGAAGGTACCATGAGGTGCTGAGAAAAAGGAATATTCTTTTGCTTTAGGGTGAAATGTTCTATAAATATCAGTTAAATCCAATTGGTCCAAAGCTCCAATTAGTTTTCTGTGTCCCTGTTTAGTTTCTGTTTTTCTGATTGGTCTATTGAGGAGAGTGGAATGTTG
Organism: Apodemus sylvaticus; assembly: GCF_947179515.1. Taxonomy (NCBI): domain Eukaryota; kingdom Metazoa; phylum Chordata; class Mammalia; order Rodentia; family Muridae; genus Apodemus; species Apodemus sylvaticus. Next base: position 173,993 of record NW_026263280.1, read on the forward strand.
ACATCACCCACAATTTTTGTGTTAGGTAACGTCAACAATCCGTGCTTTGAGCTTTAGTAAAGTTTCTTTTACAAACTAGGGTGCTCTTGCATTTGGCACATAGTTGTTCAGAATTGAGAGTTCTTCCTGGTGGATTTTTCCTTTTATCAGCTATCTTGTCAATACAGGTCCAAAGTATAGGTCTTATCAAAAGGTGGTCAAAAATTTTCCAGTGGGCCAAAAACTGACAAATGTCTTGCAAGCACAGTTTGGGATTATCATGACCAGGTTGACTATATAGACACCATCCATGACACACAGGTAATTCAGTGGGATGATATGTTTTATGTTAAAACTTTTTTATATTCCTAGAACAAGAATCAAATATTACTGTTAATTTGATTTGCACTGTAGTGGGAATTGTTTTTTAGAAATACGGAGTTATTCTTGCCCATAGCCAAAGGAGAACCAATCTGTTTCTTTACTCAAACACAGTTCAAGCCAATATAGATGGAACACAACAAGCCTGCATTGGAAGAAATAACTGGATACAAGCTTCTCAGTGCTCAAATATATACAGAGCCTGATCATTTTTTGATTGGAGATTGTTTAAAATAACTATACTATGAACATGTGTGTGTGTGTGTGTGTGTGTGTGTATGTGATTGTGTACATCATGTACATTATATATACAACATTTTAGGAAGTCACTCGTTTCATGATTTCTTCAAATGATTTTGTTAATAAGTAACCATATTGCTATATTTCCATAATGGCCATACCAAAAATTATTAGTTAAAATTTTGTTTTACTTAATTATATATAACCATCTTTCAAAAGTAAACAATATAGAAATACTGTGTGACTGAATATAATTTATTTTGCATTTTCCTCTTTGTGTACTAGGACATCACTTCAGCACACTTCAGTGGCTTCTATTGTAAACATCAAAAGCACATCTCATACAAATATTATACAAAAAGATGATTATTTATACCAATAATTTAAACAAATAATTGGAAATGTCTTCCTATCAAACATTCTGATCTTATCAAAAGGGTTTGTAAGAAACAGTAATATTGGAAGCAAAACCTTACTTCTTTTATCATTCATTTTCTATGGAGCTTGTCCTTTGATAAATTCACATGCATATACAATGTGTTCTTTCTTTTTTCTTTTTATTTTCTTCTTTTCTTTCCTTTTCTTTCTTTTTTTTTCTTTTTTCTTTTTTTTTCTTTTTTCTTTTTTTCTTTCTTTCTTTTTTCTTTTCTTTTTTTTTTTTTTTTTTGCTCTTTGTCTCTTTGTTTCTTCTCTGTTTTGACAGAATCCTTCACAGATTCCATAATGGATGTTCAATTTATTTATGATGGACATATCATAGACCGAATATTAACCCCTCTCTTTATATGTGTGTATGACAGACAGAGAGAAAGAGACAGAGAGAGATAGGTAGAGAGAGGGAGGATATGAGGGAGAGGGAGAGGAAGAGAGAGTGAAAGAACTTGAGAATGTAACTCAGCTTTGTTTATTCTTAAGCTAATTTGTTGTTTCAATGTTGAAGACAATGACTCTGCATCTCTCAGATTCTGGAGCCAATAGGACACAAGTATAAACCTTGATTAAAAAAATCCTGTATCATAGAGCTCTTTCTAAACTTCAAATGTGTGATGTTTTTGAAAACTGATAATTCAGAGAAAGATTTTCTACACTATCCAATGTACCATGTAACACTCAATATAAGAGAGTATTATATAATATTTACTAAAGGATACACATGAACTCCCACATGCCAATATAGAGACAGGTCTCAATCACATGAAAAATTTGTACTTATATTTTCTTTTCATCTCAAACCATCTAATCATATATATATATATGAAACAAAATTCTGAAGATTTGCATAAACCATATCCTCTACTTCCAATATGTCTGATATTAGATGCTCTTCCTTGAAAAGCATCTTCCTATTCCTGAAAATAATAACAATCACCTCTTAGGAGAATAATAATTCTGTCCATAATATGAATAGAATAAAAAATGTTTTAATTGTTATCTTTACACATCAGAATTGGAACAAATATATGGACTTTCAAAAAATACAATCATTGGGGGATCAGGGGTCGCGGTGGCGGAGGTGGCAGCAGTGCAGCAGTGGCTGGTCCAGCTGAAGAGCCATCAGCAGTGGAACCAAGGCGACACAGGGTGCAGTTAGGCCCTGCGCCCATGACCACTGACCTTCGCTGACCAGCCGGGCTGCAAGCAGCTGTGGTTTTGCGGTGCCTTTCGCTGCACAGAAGCCACTTCAAAACTCGGCCTCCCACCAGTCAGGAGAGGTGTATCCATCTTGGTTTCGGACTCCAGAGAGATCAGACAGACTGAGATACACAAACACAACCCAAGTCCAACATCGCGGGGGTCTGAGCCCGATGAGCGTTGGCCTGCACCCAGGCCCTGGGCTGTTCGGGGGGCCATCAGGGTGCCAACCCAGCCAGGAGGTTTTTTTGCCCTGGCCGGGACACGCGCCGCCATTTTGCCTACAGGACCCAGAGAGCTCGGCAGGGCAGAGACAGCTAACAAGCATAGCCTGAGGCTAACAAAGTGGGGGTCTAGGCCCCAACAGGCCCTGGTCTGACCCCAAGAACTGGGCGGCTTGGTGGGCCATCTGTGTGTCAACCCTCCCAGGAGGTTGCTGGCCCAACAGACTCTCCCGGCGCTTTCAGGGAGCGCGAGTGCGCAGGCCCGCCATCCTGGTCACCTGGTGGACACCTTTGACAGTCATAGCCCGAGGGGTACTTTGCTCGGACCTTGGCCTCCCAGGCTTTTGCATGGACCCAGGGCCTGGGTGACCAGGCTAACCTTGTGTGCACCAGCCCGGTTGGGGGATCAGCTGCACAGCTGTGTGATCAGCACGCGGGTGAGGTCCCTGCAGCATACACTTTCTGCGCTCCCTGGGGCTGCACATGGCCTCCATCTGGTTCACAGACACAATCTGGGGCAAAGCACACTAGAGCTGCAAGGGCGCCCAATAACACATCAGCAGGCCAGCGGGGAGAAGTCGGTGTGCTCTGGTGAATCCAGCAGGCCCCAGGGGGAGCTTTCGGGTGCCTGCTTTGGGATCTGAATGGCCAGGGCTACAGCACTCGGTCTCCAGGAAGTGTGGAAGACCGGGTGTGCACCCAGAAGCAGTCTAGGAGCTCGGAGCACAGCTTGCTCCTGTAGCCCAGAGCTTGGGTCCCAGTTCTGAGGCCTCTGGTGGGAGCCCTCAGCTCAAATCTCTCCGCTTCCGGATCCAGATCAGCCTGTGCAGAAAAACCACATCTCCAGGTCCTGCAAGAGACAAGAGGGGCTTCCGGGCGGCCAGCGGGGAGAAGTTGGTGTGCTCCGGTGAATCCAGCGGGCCCCAGCAGGAGCCTTCAGGTGCCTGCTTTGGGATCTGAATGACCAGGGCCACAGTGCTCGGTCACCAGGAAGTGCGGGAGACCCGGTGTGCACCCAGAGGCAGTCTGGGAGCTCTCAGCTTGGCTTGCTCCTGCGGCCCAGAGCTTGGGTCCCAGTCGTGAGGCCTCTGGCTGGATCCCTCAGCTCAACTCTCTCCGCTTCCGGATCCAGATCAGTCTGGGCGGCAACACCCAGGTCCTCTCCAGGTCCTGCAAGAGGCAGGAGGGGCTTCTGGGTGGCCAGCTGGGAGAAGTCGGTGTGCGCCAGTGAATCCAGCGGGCACCAGCAGGAACCTTCGGGTATCTGCTTCGGGATCTGAACAGCCTGTGCAATAGCACCCTGTCTCCAGGCAGTGCAGGAGGTAAGCTGTGCACCAGAGGCCACCTAGGAAGGGGCAGCTTGCACTTGAGGGTCCAGCACTAACAAAACCAACTAACACCAGTGAGAACTATATGGCAAAAGGCAAACGCAGGAACGTCACTAACAGAAATCAAGGCAATATGGCAACATCTGAACCCAATTCTCCTCTACCAGCATGTCCTGGATACCCCATTACACAAGTAAAACAAGATTTGGATTTAAAATCACTGGTCATGATGCTGGTACAGGAACACATGAAGGACATACTTAAAGAAATTCAGGAGAAAGTGGATCAAAAGCTAGAAGCCCTTGCAAGGGAAACTCAAAAATCATTGAAAGAAATCCAGGAGAATACAAAAGCCAATAATGAGGAAACGCAAAAAACACTTAAAGAAATAGGGGAGAACTTTGGTCAACAGGCTGAGGTCATGAAAGAGGAAACACAAAAATCTCTTAAAGAATTACAGGAAAGCACAAACAAGCAAGTGAAGGAGCTAAGCAAAACCATCCAGGATCTAAAATCAGAAGTAGAAACAGCTAAGAAAACTCAAAGGGAGACAACTTTGGAGATAGAAAGCCTTGGGAAGAAATCAGGGGAGAGAGATGAAATATCAACGACAGAATACAAGAGATAGAAGAAAGAATCTCAGATGCTGAAGATTCCATAGAAACCATGGACTCAACAGTTAAAGAAAATGCAAAATGCAAAAAGCTTGTAACCCAAAATATCCAGGAAATCCAGGACACAATGAGAAGACCAAACCTAAGGATTATAGGCATAGATGAGAGTGACGATTACAACTTAAAGGGCCAGCAAATATCTTCAATAAAATTATGTTAGAAAACTACCCTAACCTAAAGAGAGAGATGCCCATGAATATACAAGAAGCCTACAGAACTCCCAACAGACTGGGCCAGAACAGAAATACTTCCTGTCACATCATAATCAAAACACCAAATGTTCTAAACAAAAAAAGAATATTAAAGGCAGTAAGAGAAAAAGGCCAAGTAACATATAAACGAAGACCTATCAGAATCACAGCAGACTTTTCACCTGAGACTATGAAAGATAGAAGATCCTGTGCAGATCTCATGCAGACTCTAAGAGAACACAAATACCAGCCAAAACTACTATATCCAGCAAAACTCTCAATCTCCGTAGATGGAGAAACTAAGATATTTCATGACAAAACCAAGTTTACCCAATATCTATCCACAAACCCAGCCCTAAAAAGGATAATAGGAGAACAACACCAATACAAGGAGGGAAACTCCACCCAGGAAAAAGCAAGATATTAACTTTCATCAAACCCAAAAGAAGTTAAGCAATCAAATTTAAAAAATAACGTCAAAAATGATAGGTAGTAACAATTACTATTCCTTAATATCTCTTAACATCAATGGACTTAATGCTCCAATAAAAAAAAGACACAGACTAACTGACTGGAATGTAAACAGGACCCTACATTTTGCTGCTTACAGGAAACACACCTCAGGGTCAAAGACACACTACCTTAGAGTAAAAGGCTAGAAGACAATTTTACAAGCAAATGATCTCAGGAAACAAGCTGGAGTAGCCATTTTAATATCAGATAAAATTGACTTTCAACCCAAAGTCATCAAAAGAGACTCTGAGGGACACTTCTTGCTGGTAAAAGGAAAAATAAAACAAGAACTCTCAATCCTGAACATCTATGTTCCAAAAGCAAGGGTACCCTCTTTCGTAAAAGAAACTTTATTGAAACTCAAAGCACACATTGCACCTAACACAATAATTGTGGGTGACTTCAACACTGCACTTTCCTCAATGAACCGATCAGGAAAACAGAAACTAAACAGGGACACAATGAAACTCATTGAAGCTTTGGACCAATTAGATTTAACAGATATATAGAGAACATTCTATCCTAAAGCAAAAGAATATGCCTTTTTCTCAGCACCTCATGGTACCTTCTCCAAGATCGACCATATAATTGATCACAAGACAGACCTCAACAAATATAAGAAGATCGAACTAATCCCATGCCTCCTATCAGATCTCTAAGGAGTAAAAGTGGTCTTCAATAGCAACAAAAACAACAGAAAACCCACATAAACGTGGAAACTGAATAATATTCTACTTAATGATACATTGGTCAAGGCAGAAATAAGGAAAGAAATTAAAGACTTTTTAGAACATAATGAAAATGAAGACACAACATACCCATATCTATGGGACACAATGAAAGCAGTGCTAAGACGAAAACTCATAGCCCTGAGTGCCTAGAAAAAGAAAATGGAGAGAGCATAAATTACCAGCTTAATGACACACCTGAAAGCCCTGGAACAGAAAGAAGCTATTTCAGCCAGGAGGAGTAAAGGCAGGAAATCATCAAATTCACGGCCGAAATCAATCAAGTAGAAACAAATAGAACCATACAAAGAACCAACAAAACCAGGAGCTGGTTCTTTGAGAAAATCAACAAGATAGATAAACTCTTAGCCAGACTGACCAAAGGGCACAGAGTAAGTATCCAAATTAACAAACTTAGAAATGAAAAGGGAGAACTGAGGAAACTGAACAACGGAAACTGAGGAAATCCAAAAAATCATCAGATCCTACTACAAGAGCCTGTACTCAACACAACTGGAGAATCTGGAGGAAATGGACAATTTCCTTGACAGATACCAAATACCAAACTTAAATCAGGACCAACTAGACCATCTAAACAGTCCAATAATGCCTAAAGTAATAGAAGGAGTCATAGAAAGTCTTCCAACCAATAAAAGCACAGGACCAGATGGTTTCAGTGCAGAAATCTATCAGACCTTCAAAAAAGAGTTAACACCAATACTCTTCAAACTATTCCACAAATTAGAAACAGAAGGAACACTACTCAATTCCTTCTACGAAGCCACAATTAAGCTGATACCAAAACCACACAAAGATCCAACAAAGAAAGAGAACTTCAGACCAATTTCCCTTATGAACATCGATGCAAAAATACTCAATAAAATTCTTGCCAACCGAATCCAAGAACACATCAAAAGGATCATCCACCATGATCAAGTAGGCTTTATCCCGGGAATGCAGGGTTGGTTCAATATATGGGAATCCATCAATGCTATCAACTACATAAAAAAACTCAAAGAAAAAAAAACACATGGTCATTTCATTGGATGCTGAAAAAGCATTTGACAAAATTCACCATCCTTTCATGCTTAAAGTCTTGGAGAGAACAGGAATTCAAGGCCCATACCTAAACATAGTAAAAGCAATATACAGCAAACCGGTAGCCAGCATCAAACTACATGGAGAGAAACTTGAAGCAATCCCACTAAAATCGGGGACTAGACAGGGCTGCCCCCTTTCTCCTTATCTTTTCAATATTGTACTTGAGGTATTAGCTTGGGCAATTCGACAACATAAGGAGGTCAAAGGGATACAAATCGGAAAGGAAGAAATCAAACTGTCTTTATTTGCAGACGACATGATAGTTTACCTAAGTGACCAAAAAAACTCCACTAGAGAGCTCCTATATCTGATAAACAACTTCAGAAATGTGGCATGTTATAAAATCAACTCAAGCAAATCAGTGGCCTTCCTATTCTCAAAGGATAAGCAGGCTGAGAAAGAAATTAGGGAAATGACCCCCTTCACAATAGCCACAAACAGTATAAAATATCTTGGGGTGACTCTTACCTAACATGTGAAAGATCTGAATGACAAGAACTTCAAGACTCTGAAGAAGGAAATGGAAGAAGACCTCAAAAAATGGGAAAACCTCCCATGCTCATGGATCGGTAAAATCAATATAGTTAAAATGGCCATTTTGCCAAAAGCAATATACAGATTCAATACAATACCCATCAAAATCCCAACTCAATTTTTCACAGAGTTAGAAAGAGCAATTATCAAATTCATCTGGAACAACAAAAAACCCAGGATAGCTAAAACTATTTTCAGCAACAAAAGAAAGTCTAGGGGAATCAATATCCCTCACTTCAAGCAATACTGCAGAGCAATAGTGTTAAAAACTGCATGGTATTGGTACAGTGGCAGGCAAGAGGATCAATGGAACATGATTGAAGATCCAGAAATGAACCCACACACCTGTGACTACTTGATCCTCGACAAAGAGGCTGAAAACATCCAATGGAAAAAAGATAACCTTTTCAACAAATGGTGCTGGTTCAGGAGGTCAGCATGCAGAAGAATGCGAATTGATCCATCCTTGTCTCCTTGTACTAAGCTCAAATCCAAATGGATCAAGGACCTCCACATAAAGCCAGACACTCTGAAGCTAATAGAAAAGAAACTGGGGAAGACCCTTGAGGACATCGGTACAGGGAGAAAGTTTCTGAACAGAACAGCAATAGCATTTCCTCTAATGTCAAGAATTGACAAATGGGACCTCATAAAATTACAAAGTTTCTGTAAAGCAAAGGACACCATCAAGAGGACAAATCGGCAACCAACACATTGGGAAAAGATCTTCACCAATCCTACATCAGATAGAGGGCTAATATCCAATATATATAAAGAACTCAAGAAGTTAGACTCCAGAAAACCAAACAACCCTATTAAAAAATGGGGTACAGAATTAAACAAAGAATTCTCACCTGAAGAACTTCGGATGGCAGAGAAGCATCTTAAAAAATGCTCAACTTCATTAGTCATTAGGGAAATGCAAATCGAAAGAACCCTGAGATTTCACCTTACACAAGTCAGAATGGCTAAGATTAAAAATTCAGGAGACAGCATGTGTTGGAGAGGGTGTGGAGAAAGAGGAACACTCCTCCACTGCTGGTGGGGTTGCAAATTGGTACAACCTCTCTGGAAATCAGTCTGGTGGTTCCTCTGAAAACTGGGCACCTCACTTCCAGAAGATCCTACTATACCACTCCTGGGCATATACCCAGAGGATTCCCCACCATGTAATAAGGATACATGCTCTTCTATGTTCATAGCAGCCCTATTTATAATTGACAGTTGCTGGAAAGAACCCAGGTATCCCTCAACAGAAGAGTGGATGCAAAAAATGTGGTATATCTACACAATGGAGTACTATTCAACCATTAAAAACAATGAATTCATGAAATTCTTAAGCAAATGAATGGAGCTAGAGAACATCACACTAAGTGAGGTAACCCAGACTCAAAAGGTGAATCATGGTATGCACTCACTGATAAGTGCATATTAACCTAGAAAACTGGAATACCCAAAACATAACCCACACATCAAATGAGGTACAAGAAGAAAGGAGGAGTGGCCTCTTGTTCTGGAAAGACTCAGTGAAGCAGTATTCGGCAAAACCAAAACGGGGAAGTGGGAAGGGGTGGGTGGGAGGACAGGGGATGAGAAAGGGTTTTATGGGACTTTCGGGGAGTGGGGGGCTAGAAAAGAGGAAATCATTTGAAATGTAAATAAAAAATTATATCGAATAAAAAAAAAGAATGATAAAAAATAAAAGAGTTTAGGGGAATTCCAGAACAGGGAAGTAGGAAGGGGTAGTTGGAGGAACAGGGGGAGGGAAGAGGATTGATGGGACTTGTGGGGAGTGGGGACCCAGAAAGGGGGAAATCATTTGAAATGTAAATAAAAAATATATCAATAAAAAAGTAAAAAAATACAACCATTTTAGTATTGTTTACTATCAAAAATCAAAATGAATTTCATTTCCTTACATCAATGACATATATAAGGCACACTATCAGCATATGTACGTATACACAAACACAAACACACACACACACACACATACATACACATATGTGAGTGTGTGTGTGTATGTGTATATATTTATATGTATATATGTGTATATGTCCATTAGGAGTAGGAATAATATTCTCCATCATGATTTGCTCATCACAGCATGCAGCACAGTCATCAACATAGCTTCAAATACAGGTAGGATCATAAGCACCAATGTACATTACATGGCCAATATGTGGTGCTACATGCATGCATCAGGAACATCAACAGAATTTTTTGGCAGGTAGGGTTTCAGATTTCTATCTGAACTTTATTCCCAGCTAAGAGCACTTACCTCAATATGTCTATGAGCATCAGTATGGACTTTCCAATTCTTCAGATTCTCAAACAGTAGCATAGGAAACAGCCATAATTTGGGTCTCCATCAGCAATAGGAATAATGGATTTCCATCATGACTGCTGGTTACAACATGCAGCAGTAACATCAGATTAGCTTCTTCTTATAGGTTGGGTTAGAGGTATCAAAGATCATTACAACGTTGATATCTGGGACTACATGCATGCATAAGGAACATTAACTGATAATCCTCTTTCAGATATATCTCAGGTGTCAATCTGATCTCCATTGCTAGCTCAGAACATGTACCTCAATATGACTGTGGGATAATTATGGACACTGGAGTTTATCAGAGTCTCAAGCAGCAACAACAATAATAGCCATAACTAGGGTCTCCATCACCAATAGCAATAATGTTCTTCAAGTTCTGATGGTCAGAGCACGAGGCAGTGGAATCAGGTAGGTAGGTACACAGTCATCGAAGTTCATTGCAGATTCAACATCAGGGGCTACATGCATGCATTAGGACCATCCACTGAATTTCCTGTAATAGGTAGACTCTCAGACATCAATCAGTTCTCTAGTGCTGTCTAAGAACACTTACCTCAATATGATTGTGGGTGTGATTATGGCCTATAAAATAAATTAAGTTCTCAAGCATCAACACCAATAACAATCATCACCAGGATCTCCATTATAATAGTAAGAATGGACTTCATGATTTCTGGTCACAATATGAAGTAGTGACACTATCATATCTTCTTCTTACAGGTAGTATCACAGGTATCAATGTACATTGCATGTTGGACATCAGGGACTCCATGCATGTACCAGGAACTTGATCCAAATTTCCTGTGAAATGTAGGATCTCAGACATCAATCTGATCTCTAGTGCCAGCAAAGAATACCTGCTTCAATATGATTGGGGCATGAGTATGGACCCTAATATTCTTTAGATTCTCAATAAGCAACACCAATCATAGCCATCACCAGGCCCTCCATCAGGACAGTCATTGTGGGCTCCATCATGACTTTCTTCATTATAACTTACACAGTCTTACTGACAATGTTCTTTATAATAGAATATTCTGCTGAGGGGACTCATACATCAAGAACCTCTTCAAAAACACACTAACTGTGGATCTCAATATGCCTGAAAATAAGTGATGTAAATATACTTCGTTTGTCAGTTGAGAGGGTAAGATGAACTCAGGCTTTCAGAATATGCACCCAAAAGACACTTGATTGTACCACAAGGATACAGCTTAAATATGTTCATTGTGAATTAATTCATAAGACACAGGAACTGCAAATACTATATATATCACTGAACGTATTACTGGAAAAAAATTGGAGTATTACTCAGTTGTTAAAAATTATAACAAGTAATTCAAGGGCAAATGATCAGAATTTGAAAAGCTTATTCTGAGTCTTTTACCCAGACCTAGAAAGGTATACATTTTATCCTTACCTAACTAACGTCTCTGGATCTATGGATTTTAGCTTGATTACCATTTACTTAAAACCTAACATCTACTTAGAGGTGAATGTATATTATGTTTTCTTTTCTAGGTCTGAATTTCCTACTCAGAATAATCTTTTCTAATTCTAATCATTTGCCCTTGAGTTACTTGATATTAATTTTAACCACTTGGTAGTACTTCATGGTGTAAATGTACCAATTTTTTGGTACAGTAATGAGTTGAGTGATATATGTGGTATTTGCAGTTTCCACCTATTATGAATAAATTCACAATGAAAATAGTTAAGTTGTGTCCTTGTGGTACAATCAAATATACATGTTCAAGTGCAGTATATCTTGATCCTGAAATAGATCAAATTCCAATTTTCTGAGGAGATTGCATATTGATTTCTATAGAGCATGTAAAAACTATTAACTCCTATCAGCTCTAAACTCAACAGCATGAGTTGTAACTTGTGTTATTGATCTTCTCCATTCTTTCACATGTAAGAGGGAATATTAGTTTTGATTTGGATTTGCCTCATGGCTAAGGATTGATAATTTGTTTAAATGTCTCTCACACACATTGCATTCCTATGCTGATAATAACGTATTTACATTTGTAACCCCATTTATAACTTTAGTATTTGTTGTTTCAATATCTAATTTTTTATGATCCTTTTTTGTTAGATATTATATTTTTATGGGATGTGGAGTTGATAAAATATTTTCCCATTTAGTAGGTTGCATTTATGGCATATTGATGATGCTCTTTGCTGTTTTAAATTAGCTACAGAATGATTGAAAGTCATATATAAGTTTTGTGGTATATAAAATGCCATGGACTTACCCCGCCGGGGGAATCACGACCTAGGGAAAATCAGGGTTTTGGTATTCAGGAAGGCACAGGCTCGGCGAGATGACAGACAGACACACCAGAGAGCGGTTTGAATCTTCTGCAACTTTACTTTTTAGTCAGGCATATTTATAATACATCAAGGAACAGATCGAAGTTGGCACACCTCCAGAAACACTCAATCAATTGCTAAACAAGGTACATTTCCATCTTAATTAGAACAGCAAGTAGACATGAGATGATGCCCACAGGAACTCTTACTCTGCGAACCGTGATCAAAAGCAAACTATGATCATGAACCTCAGACATATAATGTTTGATTCTAACTTGTGATAACTTATTAAAGTTGTGTTAATAATCAGTAAGAGAACTTGGGCCGTCAGAGCAATTTGTATGCTTAAAGCCTTCTCCTGTCATCAAAAGTCAAAAGGCTTTAAAAATGAACGCATATATATTACAAAGAGCCTTGGACATCAAACACCACGGTGGTCTGGCTCAATCTAAGCTATGTCCATAATCTCAAGAAAATTATAGGACATTCTAACCTTCAATGATTTTTATCCATCTATTACCTTCTTATCATAAGTACCTATATAAAGCAATAGTTCTTCAGTAGTCCTATACTTTTTCATATTGTTTTTCTTCCTGCTACAAACTATTCATCACTACCTTTACTAAGGCTTGTAATAAAGACGGACCCTTTTAAAAAGCATTCCAAGGCTTTCTTTCACTAAGGTTCAATATGAGTTCATTGAATTTAGGACTGGATGCGTGATTGCCACATCCTCTTTTTCCTTCCACCGGAATAACAAGTTCTCCTTTATCAATTAACCAGTTTGTAGGCTGGGATCGAGCTGTATAAAGAATTAAGAGTAGGAAGAAGAAAGACACAGTGCAAAACCCATAACTCAGGAAGCACAATATCCTTAGAGAACATCAAGGCCTTTTCTTAGGCCAGAGGTGAGCACACTTCCAGGGATCTCCAAGGAGCCTACCCCTGAGGGGCATTTTTCTCCCATCTGCCTTAATGACCTACTGTCATGTCACACAGACAACAATGGAGTTGGTGTGGCAATAAAATATATGTTACAAAATATTAATGTTACTACAAAAGTAAGTTTGTTAAGATAAATATTACATAAATGCATATATTAATTATGTCATATCCATATTTTTATGTTATTTACACTTGATATCATTTTTTATTCTTTATACTATTTAGAGATTATATTTTATTATATAATATAAATCAATACATTGATATCTTCTTCGTTTTATACATATTTTAATTAATTATTGTTATACACTTCATATTTTAAGTAATGCCCCGCCAAGCCCTGTCCACACTCTGACTGCTCCACTTCCCATATCTCCTTCCCTTGTACTGTCCCCACATAAGTGTCTCTATACCCCAACCCTGCCTGACTTCTAAACTCCCTGGGGTCTCCATTTAATTTAGGATTAGATGCATTATCTCTGAATGATTACTGGCCCACGGTCCTCTATTTTTTGTGTGCCAGTAGCCTCATATCAGCTAATGTGTATTGCCTGTTTCATAGTTCAGAGTTTAAGAGATGCTGTGGGTTCAGAATATTTGAGATTGCTGGTTCTCTTACAGGGTCAGCAAAGCTTGATTTAGCCTTCCCTAATTCAACAGTAGGGGTCAGCTGCTACCATAAGGTGATTTGTTTCAAATATCTAATTCTGACACCTTCAGTTGTTTGTTGGGTTGTCTGGAATGCTGTCATGCTAGGTTCCATTTTGGAAGTATTCAGTAACAGAGTCATTCCCTAAGGCATCCTTTTGTACTGAATCCCACTTTGAACCTGTCATTGGAACTTTTATTTGTCTGAACCCTCTACATTTCTTCCCTGTAATTCTTTGAAAAAGAAACAATTTTGGATCAGAGGTATGAATGTGGGATGGCCCCCCACTCCCTCATTTGAAAACCTGTCTTCCTCCTGGAGATAAGCTCTATAAATTCTCTCTTCATACTGTCAAGCATATGATCTAAGGTTCCTATCTTTTATTTCTGTGCGTCTCTGACCTCCCATATCTCATGTAGATTCTGGAGGATTCCCAAAACCTCCTACCTCCCTAGGTTGCCTTTTTCCATTCTTTTTTCTGGGCCTCAGGGCTTCAGTCATTTTACCTTTCCCAGTGTCAGATCAGGTTCCACTTCCCGCATCTGACCCTCTCTCCTCAACCCAGTCTACATTCCCTCACAGGTTTCTCCCTTTCTCCTAACTTGGAATTGCTTTCTTCTCCCTCTCAATTGAGAATGAGGTATCCTCTCATCATTTAATTGACCTTTTTTCATAGCCATATTTGTTTCTTCACTATGTTTCTGCACTAATCTGTCCTAGGATCCTGGCCATTTAAACAGTTTCAGACATGGTTTCCTCTTGTGCCATGGAACTTAAATTCGACTATATCCAAATGTCTGGGCCTCCATTACCTGGGCACATTTTGTAAGCAGGAAAAATTGTAGGACAAAGGCTTTGTGACTGGGAGTATGTCCCATAAATAAACTGCTAGGAGCCTTGCCTGGTTACAGAAGATGTGCAGTTCAGGATCCATATCTGCAATTACAAAAAGATGCTGCTAGTGTCATTTTTATGGATTCCAGAGAGTTTTACATAGGGTTCCTGGATCTGACTACTGAAGCACGATTGTCCTTTCCTTAACAGCTACTGTCTACTTATATGAGAGCACATAAGATGCTCATCTTTCAGTATCTGAACTATGTCACTCAGTATAATTTTCTTGAATTCCATTCATTTGCCTACAAATTTAAGTATGTCATTGTTTTTAAACACTGATAAAGTATTTCATTGGGTAATTGTACCACATTTCTAAATCCATTTTTCAGTTGAGGGGCATCTATGCTGTTTACAGTTTCTGACTATTATGAATAAAGATGCAATAAAGATGGTTGATCAAGTTACTCTGTGGTAGCAAAGTAGAAACTTAAGGGAATATGCTCAAAAGTGATAAAGCTGTGTCTTACTGTAGAATAATTTAGTTTTCTGGGAAACCATCATATTGTTATTAATCCTAGCTTACTGGTTTGCAATTCTATCAACAACGGATGAAATGTGATCCCCATGTTTCAAATCCTTATAAAAGATTTTTACTGGACCATGTAAATTTTCCTGGGATTTGATATTAGTCATTCTAATAGGTAAAAAAGTTATAATCATAATATAGTTCCAAATAGTGTCTCCCTGATGGCTAATGATAAAGATCATTTTTTCAGAGTCTCCAAACATTTGAAATCCTCTGTTGAGAACTGTATCTTCTATCTTGACTCAGCAGTTCTTCAATACATAGTTTATTTATGTTACTGTGAGTCTATAGACTTTCAGGTATTTCTTTTGTTTAAATTAACTTTTAGTTTTTGGTGGTCTGATAGGACATGGGTTTATTTAACTTTTCTTTCTCTGTTAAGATTTAATTTGTTAGCAACCTGTAAACTTTAAAGAATGTTTCATGAGGGGCTGAGAAGAAATTGTATATGCTTTTGTTTTGGGCGACATATTTAGTAGATGTATGTTAGAACTATTTGGTTCATTAATGTCTATTGTCTACAGTATATCCTTGTTTAGATTTTGTCTACATGACCTCTCCATTGTTGCAATTGGGGAATTGAAGTCACCCACTATCAATTCCTAAGTCTAATGGAAACTAAAACTTTGGTACAATTTGTTTCCTTTATAAGTGAGGATGCCCTTCAATTCAGAACAATAATTCTAAGAAATGAACATCACCTTGTTGTATCTTCTCTTTGAAATTTATGTAGCTTCCTTTCTTGTACCTGTACTCAAAACCACTGAAAACAGGAACCTGTTTGTGTACATGTAACTGAACAAGAGGTGAAAGTTCCAGCTCCAGCATCCAATAGAATTTGTTAGCTTTTGGAATGCCCCTATGGGTTTTAAATGAAGGAAAGAACAGGTACAGATACAACATATGTTGCTTAGCTAGAGCTCATAAAATGTCAGTGATTAGGACTAGCATCAATGAGGTGAAATCTTCTGGGAAGTGTTACCAGAGATCACAAAGAAGCTGTAATTCAGAAAAAGACATGCTGACAGGCAGGGAATATGTAAGAATCTGCCAGATGTTAATGGTTTTGAAAGAATGAAAGAGTAATAAATAACAGTTGAGTCTTGCCAGTGTGAGAGGCTAGAAAAGATCAGTGGAGAGGTAAGAGCCTCATGCAAATTTGAAGATTTAATACTGAAGTGTTTATGAAATGAAGCTGATGTTTGGGACTGATGATAGCTTACTAGAGGCTATTGGTGGAAATGCTGAATAGTTAGAGCAAAAGATGTCACTGTATTGGAGATGCCAGTTCTGTGGGATTACCACCAAGAACAGCAGCAACTGTGGAGTGAAGTTATCCAGAGCCTAGTGTGATGCAGAGAGAAGAGTTGGAGTAGTGGCTCAAGCTCATTGTAAGAACCAGAGAATCATGCCTGAACTCCATTAGATACCTGCTAAGTAAAGCTGCAATGTGGAAATGAGGTCACTGGAAATGTTAGGGTGTGGGATATCTTTAACTTTCACAACATGAAACGAGTCTAGTTATTAAGAAATACAGAATCTTGTAATGACTATTTTATTAAGATCTGTACTCATTTGAGAGGACTGTTACTCTAAACTCGCCTTGCATCTGGTTTCTTATTTGTATACTTATAGCAGTGTTTCTCAATCTTTCTAATACTGCAACTCTTTAATACATTTCCTTATGCCATGGTCAACCCTACTCAAAACCATGTATTTTTGTTACTTTTTCATAATTACAATGTTAACATTTTAAATCACTTTCTTGGTAAAATGTTTGATCCAGTTTGAGTAGAACTATATAAAATACTTGATGGTCAATTGTGTGGTAAATCTTAAAATGAATCCCTATTTTAATATCCAGTTTTGTTCACTATCATTCTTTTTCTTATGATCTTGAAGAAATAATTTTGCGGAAGTGTGAGAATGTATTTGTGTGACATAAAAAAGAAAAAAAAAGAAAAAAAGTGAAATGACTGTGTGCTTATTTGTCAAAGTGACTAAATGAAGTGTTTATATAGGCTGATATGAAAGGTATATATTTTGATTATTTATAGAATCGATAGCTTAGCAAGAAAATAGTTCCTTTCCATTCATTTGTGTCTATTCGCTGTTGTATAATCAAAAACACTATCTCCTGGTCTGACAGCAATAATTGAACTTAAAAAAACAGCTATGTGGAATACCATTTTATTATCTTTTTGGTTGACCACAGACTGTAATTTTCATCATCCTAGTTGTATGAGCTTCAAATTATAGAAGATATTATTATGAAAAATAATTCTGGACCATTAAAGATGAACCTTATAATTAAGTTTCATAACATCCTCAAACATACAATACTAAAAACTAAACCCAACAAAGAAAAGCAATGAAGCTAAATGTTTACCCCAGAACAAAGTAGGAAATATAGAAGATATCCAAAATCATACTAGATTGCAACTTTGTTCCAAATATATAATTTTATTATTTGTTCAAATATAAAACTATACAATTGTTTATTTAGTACAAAATTATAGTATGTTTTATAAGTATTGCAACCCATGCATGTTTAAGTCTTTTTTTCATTTCCTGTGTACAGGTAGTGAAATAAAAGTAATATTTACCAATTTATTTTTGAAATATTTTTATAAAAGTCTTGTTTTGCTGTTTATGTTTGTCTTTTATAATGAAAATAGTTTCTTCTCTTATATAGTACATTGTAACCACTGTTTCTACTCCTGGCTCTTCTCCACCTTCCCTCATCCCCAGATATATTCCCTCAGTTCCTCTTCCGAAAATCAAAGGCCTCCTAGTCATGAGAAACTTACAGGACAAAAGAAGACACAATAAGACAAGAAAAGTGAAAGCCCTCATTTTATCATGGTTTCAGGAGACAAACCAATAGGAGGCTACTTGTCAAGAGCACAAAAAAGAATTGAGGATACACCTCCTCCCATCCTTCGGAGTTTCACAAAACACTAAGAAAAATGCCTCAACAGAACAGTTAGTGGACCTGGGACAGACCTATGCAGGACCTGTTCTTGCTGTTTCAGTCTCTGAGAGCCCATGTGAGCCTTTATTAGTTGGTTTGCTGGGTCATATTCTGCAGGTATTCCCCCTTCCCTTTGCCATCTCCATCTTCTGAGCAATTCCCTGATATCCAAGGGTAGGGAGCTGATAGAGTCCTCCAACAAAGACGCAGCATATTGGCTGCTGGAGTAAGCCTCTCTGATGATATCTGGGCAATGCACCTATCCATCAATATGTTTAATATGCTCAATATGTTTAAAAACATTTTTGACAAATGATTTTCTCTATGTAGCTTTGGCTGTCCTAGAAACTCCTCTGTTGGCCAGATTGACCTTGTTCTCAGAGGTCTGCAGGCCTCTGCCTGATTTCTTTGGCTTCCCTTCTCAGTTCCCTTCCCTTCCCTTCCCTCCCCTTCCCTATCCTTTCCTTCCCTTCCCTTCCCTTCCTTCAAGTACACTACCCTTCCTAACTTGTCCCCACTCTTCTTTTCGATTGCTGTTGTCATGTTCATTTCTATTTCTCCTTCTTTCTCTTTTTTCTTTATCTCTCTTTCTTTCTCTTTCTTTCTCTGCCCTTTCTCACTCTTTTTCCTTCTTTAATTTCTTCCTTAATTCCTTTCTTTTTCTTTCTTTCTTTTGTTCTTTCTTTCTTTCTTTCTTTCTTTCTTTCTTTCTTTCTTTCTTTCTTTCTTTTGTTCTTTCTTTCTTCCTTCCTTCCTTTCTTTCTTTCTTCCCCTCTCTCCTATTCTTCTTCCCTCCCTCACACACACTCTCTCTATTTCTTTCTTTCTTTCTTTCTTTCTTTCTTTCTTTCTTTTCTTCTTTCTTTCTTCCTTCCTTCCTTTCTTTCTTTCTTTCTTCCCCTCTCTCCTATTCTTCTTCCCTCCCTCACAAACACTCTCTCTCTCTCTCTTTCTTTCTTTCTTTCTTTCTTTCTTTCTTTCTTTCTTTCTTTCTTTCTTTCTTTCTTTCTTTCTTTCTTTCTTTTTGCCCCCTCTTCCACTCTCCTTTCCTCCCTCCCACTCTCTGTTTCTTTCTTTCTCTCTGCTTCATCTCCCCACTACCCCCTTTATTTCTTCCTTACTTTATTCTTTCCTTTCTTGATTATTTTTCTTGATTAATTCAGTCCTGGAAGTTTTGTGTTACAATTAGCTTAGCACATCTTTCTCACAGGAAAGATATTAGGTGGATGATTTGGTGACAGAATTTTTATTTAGTTTTCTTTTTCTATAGCCTGCAGGTTACATTCTCACACAAAAGACACTAAAATATAACCTGAATGTTCCAAGTCCACTCCTCCTTGACCTCTTTATATTCAATGAGCTGCAGGGAATTTCCTTTGATAATGGAGATCACAGTAAGTTTTCAGAGAGTAACTTGATGTCCTTCCATCACTGTTAGATGTTTAGGGATCTCTACTTGTCCTCATTGTCCAACTAAATCAAATGAAAGCCTGTTCTACAACTGGGAAAGTAGACTGGCTACAAAGGATGGATTGTCATTTCAAACACCCTATGTTTCCTCACCAGGAAAATTCTCTAGGGTAATACTCATCGATTCCAGGATATTTTAAGTGCCCTAGGATTCCACACTTTGCCTCCCTTAATTGAATTTCAACTGTCTCATCCCACACCATTCCCTACATATAATCAACTCCAACCTGATCCCTTTCACGCCAGTCCTCACTTGCTCCCAACTCACCCATTGTCTCTAGTCTACTTCTCTTTCCCATTGAGATCCATGCTTGCCACCTACATCCTTCATCCTTTCCAAACTAACCTCTCAGGGTCTGTGGATTTTAGCTTGATTATCATTTACTTAAAACCTAATGTTTACAAGAAGTTAATGTATGGAATGTATACCTTTCTAGGTCAGGGTTACCTAACACAGAATAATCTATTGTAGTTCTAATCATTTGCATATCAATTACTTGCTATTATTTTTAACCACTGAGTGATATTCCATTGTGTAAATGTACCACATTTTCTTTGTCCTGTACTCACTTGAGTGATATATGAGGTATTTGCAGTCCCCAGCTATTATAAATAATTTCACAATGAACATAGTTATGCTATGTCCTTGTGGTACACTCAAGTGTCCTTTGAGTACATGCCCAAGAGCAAAATATCTGCATCCTGAATTAGACAATTTCCAATTTTCTGAGAAGTCTGCATGTTGATTTGTATAGGGAGTGTAAAAGCATGTACTGCCATCATCTGCACAGTTCCAACAGCATGAGCTCTGATTTGTGTTATTGACCTTGTCCATTCTTCCACATGTAAGGAGGAATTTTAGTTTTGATTGTGCATTTCACTGGTTGCTAAGGATTGACAGTTTCTTTAAGTGTCTCTCACACACATTGGGCTCCTATACTGATAATGTTTTTAGATTGATAACCCAATTTAAAACATTTGTAGTTTTTGTTTTAATATCTAGTTTCTTGTGATCCTTTTGTATGTTGGATAATTATATTTCTATGGGATGTGGAGTTGATAAAAATATTTTCCTATTTATAGGTTGCATCTATGATCCCCTTTGCTAATTTAAATTAGCAGCAAAATGATTTGAATGCCATATATAATTTTTGAGCTATATGTGTTTCAAAATATATCAATGTTACTATAAATCAAGTAGCTTCATTTTCAGATAACTATTACATAAAAGTATAACTTATGTTGTCTCCCTTTGAATTTTCTTACTTGTTACTACTTCTGATTTTATATCCTGGATGGTTTTGCCTAGCTCCTTCACTTTCTTGTTTGTATTTTCTTGTAATTCTTTAACAGATTTTTGTGTTTCCTCTTTTATGACCTCAGCTTGTTGACCAAAGTTCTCCTGTATTTCTTTAAGTGATTTTTGCCTTTCCTCTTTATTGGCTTTTGTATTCTCCTGAATTTCTTTCACTGATTTTTGAGTTTCCCTTGTAAGGGCTTCTAACTTTTGATCCATTTTCTCCTGAAATTCTTTCAGTATGTCCTTCATGTGTTCCTGTACCAGCATCAGGACCAGTGATTTTAAATCCAAATCTTGTTTTTCTGTTGTGATGGGGTATCCAGGACATGCTGTTAAAGGAGAATTGGAATCAGATGCTGCCATATTGCCTTGATTTCTGTTAGTGATGTTCTTGCCTTTGCCTTTTGCCATCTAGTCCTCACTTGGTGTTAGTTGGTATCATTGTTGTCAATGCTGGATCACCAGTGCAAGCTTTGGATATAGAAAACCTTGGGAAGAAATCAGAGAACATAGATGCAAATATCAACAGCAGATTACAAGAGTTAGAAGAAAGAATCTCAGATGCTGAAGATAAATAGAAACCATGGACTCAACAGTTAAAGAAAATGCAAATAGCAAAAAGCTTGTAACCCAAAACATCCCGGAAATCCAGGACACTATGAGAAGACCAAACCTAAGGATTATAGGCATAGATGAGAGTGAAGATTTACAACTTAAAAATCCAGCAATAATCTTCAACAAAATTATGGAAGAAAACTTCCCTAACCTAAAGAGAGAGATGCCCATGAATATACAAGATGCCTACAGAACTCCCAACAGACTGGACCAGAAAAGAAATACTTCCCATCACATAATAATCAAAACACCAAATGTACTAAAGAAAGAAAGAATATTAAAGGCAGTAGGAGAAAAAGGGCAAGTAACATATAAAGGAAGACCTATCAGAATCACACCAGACTTCTCACTTGAGACAATTAAAGCTAGAAGATTGTGGACATATCTCAAGCTGATTCTAAGAGAAAACAAATGCCAGGCAAAACTACTATACCCAGCAAAACTCTCAATCACCATAGGTGGAGAAACTAAGATATTCCATGACAAAGCCAAGTTTAACCAATATCTATCCACAAAACCAACCTTACAAAGGATAATAGGAGGAAAACACCAATACAAGGGGAGAAACTTCACCCTAGAAAGAGGAAGATAGTAACCTTCTTTCAAAAGAAGATAATCAATCAAATTTAAAAAATAACATCAAAATGGCAGGAAGTAATAATCACTATTCCTTAATATCTCTTAACCTCAATGACATCAATGCTCCAATAAAAAGATATAGACTAACCGCCTGGATAGGTAAACAGGTCTCTACATTTTGCTGCATACGGGAAACATACCTCAGTGTCAAAGACAAACACTACATTAGAGTCAAAGCCTGGAAGACAAATTTACAAGCAAACGGTAGCAGGAAACAAGCTGGAGTAGCCATTCTAATATCAGATAAAATTGATTTTCAACCCAAAATCATCAAAAGAAACTCTGAGGGAAACTTCTTGCTGGTCAAAGGAAAAATACAACAAGAAGAACTCTCAATCCTGAACATCTATGCTCCAAATGCAAGGGCACCCTGATTCATAAAAGAAACTTTACTAACGCTCAAAGCACACATTGCACCTAACACAATAATGTGGGTGACTTCAACACTGCACTTTCCCAATAGACCCATCAGGAAAACAGTAACACAGTGAAACTAATTGAAGCTTTGGACCAATTAGATTTAACATATATATATATATATATATATATATATATATATATATATATATATATATATATATATATAGAGAGAGAGAGAGAGAGAGAGAGAGAGAGAGCATTTTATCCTAAGCAAAAGAATATACCTTTTTCTCAGCACCTCATGGTACCTTCTCCAAAATCAAACATAATTGGTCACAAGACAGACCTCAACAATATAAGATTAAATTAATCCCACGCCTCCTCTTGGATAACTATGGAGTAAAACTGGTCTCCAATAGCAATTTAAAAAAAATGAAAACCCACATACATGTGGAAACTGAACAATATTCTACTCAATGATACCTTGGTCAAGGAAGAAATACACAAAGAAATTAAAGACTTTTTAGAACTTAATGAAAATGAAGACACAACATACCCAATCAATGGGACACAATGAAAGCAGTGCTAAGAAGAAAAGTCATAGCCCAGAGTGCCTCCAAAAAGAAAATGGAGAGAGCATACACTAACAGCTTAATGACACACCTGAAAGCCCTGGAACAAAAAGACGCCATTTCACTCAGGAAGAGTATAAGACAGGAAATTATCAAACTCAGGGCCGAAATCAATCAAGAAGAAACAAAGAGAACCATACAAAGAATCAACAAAACCAGGATCTGGTTCTTTGAGAAAATCAACAAGATAGATAAACCCTTAGCCAGACTAACCACAGGGCACAGAGACAGTATCCAGATTAACAAACTTAGAAATGAAAAGGGAGATATAATAACAGAAACTGAGGAAATTCCAAAAATCATTAGTTCGTACTTCAAAAGCCTATACTCAACACAACTGGCGAATTTGGAGGAAATGGACAGTTTTCTAGACATATATCCTACACCAAAACTAAATCAGGATCAAATAGATCATCTATACAGTCCTATAACAGCTGAAGAAATAAAAAGGGTCATAGAAAGTCTCCCAACCAAAAAAAGCACGGGACCAGATGGCTTTAGTGCATAATTCTATCATAGAAGAGCTAACAGCAATACCCTTCAAACTATTCCACTTAATAGAAACAGAAGGACCTCTACCCAACTCATTGTATGAAGCCTCAATTACGCTGATATCAAAACCACACAAAGATCCAACAAAGAATGAGAACTTCAGGCCAATGTCCTTCGTGAATATTGATGCAAAAATACTTAATAAAATTCTTGCAAACCGAATCCAAGAAAAAATCAAAATGATGATCCACCATGATCAAGTAGGCTTCCTCCCAGGGATGCAGGGATGGTTCAATATAAGAAAATCCATCAATGCATTCCACTACATAAACAAACTCAAAGAAAAAAAATATGACCATCTCATTAGATGCAGAAAAAGCATTTGACAAAATTCAGCGTCCTTTCATGCTAAAAGTCTTGGAAAGAACAGGAATTCAAGGCCCATACCTAAACATTGTTAAAGCAATATACAGCAAACCCGTACCCAACATCAAATTAAACCGAGAGA
The DNA here is from genome assembly GCF_947179515.1 of Apodemus sylvaticus. Classification (NCBI taxonomy): domain Eukaryota; kingdom Metazoa; phylum Chordata; class Mammalia; order Rodentia; family Muridae; genus Apodemus; species Apodemus sylvaticus. The sequence continues at coordinate 198,179 of NW_026263280.1, forward strand.
AACTTGAAGCAATCCCACTAAAATCAGGGACTAGACAAGGCTGTCCTCTCTCTCCATATCTTTTCAATATAGTACTTGAAGTTCTAGCCAGAGCTATTGACAACATAAGGACGTCAGGGGAATACAAATTGGAAAGGAAGAAGTCAAATTATCACTATTTGCAGATGACATGATAGTCTATTTAAGTGACCCAAAACCACCACCAGAGAACTCCTACAGCTGATAAACAACTTCAGCAAAGTGGCTGGTTATAAAATCAACTCAAGCAATTCATTTGCCTTCCTATACTCAAAGGATAAGCAGGGTGAGAAAGAAGTTAGGTAAATAACACCATTCACAATTGCCACAAACAATATAAAGTATCCTGGTGTGACTCTAACCAAACACGTGAAAGATCTATAGGAGAAGAACTTCAGGTCTCTGAAGAAGGAAATTGAAGGAGACCTCAGAAAATGGAAAAATCTGCCATTCTCATGGATCGGCAGGATTAATATAGTTAAAATGGCCATCTTGCCAAAAGCAATATACAGATTCAATGCTATCCCCATGAAAATCACAACTCAGTTCTTCACAGAGTTTGGAAAAGCAATTCTCAAATTCATCTGGAATAACAAAAAACACAGGATTGCTAAAACTATTCTCAACAACAAAAGAAATCTGGGGGAATTAGTATTCCTGACTTCAAGCAATACTACAGAACAATAGTGTTAAAAACTGTATGGTATTGGCACAGTGGCAGACAAGTGGACCAATTGAATAGAAAAAAATCACCATATACATGAAAATATTTCCTTTCAGAAGTTCGAATATTTTCAACAGTCATTTTGTTTAAACTTTTAAGTATTAAAATATGTATTTGGTTAAAAATTTGTCATAGTACCCACAATTAAAGGAAATAATAATGGATAAAAAGATAGAACTATATAGAATACAGTATTCTTTCATAAAATTATTTTTGCACATATTATAAGGTAGAAAA